>NC_046663.1:46941936-47058769 GCF_010883055.1 Belonocnema kinseyi
CCAAGTGGTAACTTAGTTTGCGGATGGCTTCTAATGGAAGTAAGTGATTCATTGGAAAGATTCGGATTTTTTCTGGGTCATATACAATATTATAGGTTGTAATTATAGGTTGTTTGTTTAACTTTTCAATCAGTCATTTGAGAATATTTTTGTTATTTTTATTCAAAATGAGATTGCTGAATATCGCGTGATAAAAGCCAATGAATAACGCGACTCAAGTACTGAGACAGGATTGATTCGTGAGTATGTATAACTATATTGAACAATGAACTGTTATATTACAATTCACATAACGTCAATCTGCATTGACCGTGAATATATTTGCGCATGTGTAAATTATCTCCAATATATCCCAATGAATTTTCTCCGCGTATTACGTCGTATATATGAATTTAAGTGGCTATTGGTTAGTCCATTAAGCTGACACCTCCACAATAGAATTTTGGGATTTTTTATAGCTCAGAATTTTGGGTTTTTTTGGGCACCAATTACATTTTTTGGGCTCTTTTACTTTTTTCAAAAAATCAATTTTCTTTTGGAGGTGCTAGCTTACATAAACCCAGCACCTTCAGTTCTTCAAATCACTAAATAATAAAAATTCAATTTTACCAGAACTTTAGGCTTTTCTTGGGCTCTTGAAATCCGCCAAAAAAATTTTCCGAAATCAACCCTTAACTTCCAAAATCAACCCCCTTCAAAAAATTGAAGTCTTAGTAATTTAATACAGCCTCTGATTTTTTGGCTCCTCGAAAATACCCACCCCGATTTTTAAGCTCCAACCCTCAACGTCCAAAATCAACCCCTCTCTACTCCATAGATACGACTTTTTCAAAAAATAACCTTTTTGAAAAGTTAGAACCACGGGCCCAAATTAGCCCTATGTGAGCCATAAATACCTTACATGGTGCGTGCGTGAGCGTAACTGAAAATCACGAAATTTGTAACTGTATTTTCCTAAATTTATATCGCATAATTTTCCGAAATTTATCATCATTTTACGAAACATATAATGCAGAATAACACTTCAGTACATGTTTTGTAAAATTAGGACAGAAATTTCTTAAATTGATTAATTTACATCAATAGTTTTTTTTACTGCGTACTAATTTTCGGTGCTTATAGAATCCAGTAATGAACTTTTAGGTTTGTTACTAAGGTTCCTCCTACATATAGGGCGTCCATCTTTATACCTAACGGTTTATACATTCAAGTTTAATGAAAACTGAGGACAAGATGCCTTGTTGTTTTTTTATTGAAAATTATACCCAACAGCCGAGGCCAATTATACAGGGCAAATAGTTAGATTGTAGATTTACGCATGGTTCAATTTACAGTTTGCCGTTACCTCTATTTCATATAAATTTAAGTTCTGCTACCGTCGAGACGCTCATTATCATCTCGTTCATACGTTACAATTTCTACATGAGATAATGAATTTTTTTGCTTCTGATTTGAATTCCTAAGAGAATATTGAATGTATATCGGTATTCTTGATTGTGGTTATAAACTTAATAAGTACATTCACTATACTTCATAAGTACATTGATTTTTGTTACTAGATTATAAAATAGTTCTCGCTGTCTGAAATTAAAAGTCAGTTTCTTAAAAAGTTGTTAAAGCTTGTCTAAGAGATAAGCGTAATCAATAAGGTTCCTGGTAATTTTGAATACAAATACTAGGAGTAAGGAAGTATGTGTATCTTTCTTCCATTGTAAACATGTCAAATTTCTTACATAATATTGTGTAATCACTTCCCTGAGGAGAGAGTTTACCTTGCTTCTTAAAAATCAGAAACTTCAAAAACCTTTTTTGGATTTTGCCAATATAGTATTAAGTTAATATTGTATTTGCTGTTCCTAAATTCTCGTGACGTATTCTAACTCAGATCTTACCAGAGAAAGTATGAGTATTTGAATTTAAAAAATTGAAATGATGAAAAAATATCAAAAACTATTAGCAAACATTCGTCTAAATTTTTTTTTAATTTGATCTTTTTTTAAATAAAGGTATTTTTCTTTCTGATTCTTATATAATTTCTCCTCTTTCAAAATCCGTTAGAAAATTTAAAAAAGTTTAGGAGTGACAAAATTCCAAAGTTTTTTCTCTTGATTTTTTTTCAACATTTGTTCTACTGTAAAGATGATATTTTATGATATTTTATTCTGTCTCCGTGCCTTGGAGAGAAGAGAGGAATTTCACTGAAGAGCGAAAAATCACGTTTTTTGTCAACGCGACACAAGATAGGTTGGTAGTCAAAGGAAGAAAATGGTTTTTCTAAAAAAAATTTAAATAAGAATTTATTGCAAAATTCTCACATATTTAAAAAAAATAGCAACTTGTATAAAAAAAATGTTTGTTTTATTTCGATTGATGTTATTTTTATTCAATACCATTAACTATACCTACAAAAAATTCATCGCAATTTTTGGATCATAAGTAAAATTGGCTGAATTAAAAGAGTAAACGTTTTAAAACTATTTTTTTATTGATTAAAAAATTGTTAGGCCTGTTTACAGGAAGATATTTTAAGAAAAAGTAATTGAAAAAGATAATTAAAGCAAGTTTTTCGAGAATGTATTTTATGTTTTAGAAAGTCAATTGAAAAATGAATTATCGAAAATTAATTTTTAGTCTAAATCATTAAAATTTCCATTTGTCAAATAGTCTTCCTCTTTAGTTTAAACTTTTTTTTTGTAGAAAATTAATCTTGGTTGAAAATTCTAATGTTTTGTAGAAATGTCGTGTTTTTGATCTGAAAATTCAACATTTTTGATGAAATCAGTTGTTTTTATTCACTGAAAAAATCTTTATTTTTTGAAAATATAATATATTTAAAATGAAAATCTTTTTTTGGTTAAAATTCATAAGAAACAGTAAGTCAATTAGATTAAACTTCCGATCTAATACTTTTCTATCACTGTTTTGACGGGATTCTTAAAACTAAAAAATGACGTCCATTTTTGTCTATTTTTTACGTTTCACAAAATATTTGAAGTTTAAAATAACGTTCATATTTTAGCGTGGAATTACACGTTGAAAGTTTCATATTTCTATGTGGATTTTTATGTAAAATTACACGCAGAATTTCACGTGAATATTATTTTCATCTTGATATGAACCCGGAAGGTGAACCTGATGATTTCTTTGATAAAATAATACCCTCATATACTTGATCCGTCCTTTATTTGAGGGCTTTAGAACTACCTTCCTCTCAAAATTCTCAATAGAGCCTGAAAACTTCTTCAAGACTACCAGCATATATTTAACAGTTTACTTTACACTATCTGTCCAGCTGCTGGTATCCAATTTTAAAGTATAAGAATTCCTAAATTTAAAAAAAAAAGTAAAAAATTCTTCCTTAAAAATACTTGAATTATTTTCAATGGAAAAAATATAAAGGAATCATAATAGTCCCGATAACAAAATGTGAAGAATTCTACCAAAATTGCCCGGAAAATCTGAAAAACACGTTTTTATTGATTTGGTTCCACCTTTGTTTCTACATCAAAAATTGTACACGGAGAAAAATGGATGTTCAAACGTAACATCTCGATGTTCAGCGTTAACATATTTTATGTTTAACTATAGGACAAGAATCTAGATGTTCAAAGCTAGCATCTGTAGATCTTAAAAATTCAGATAGTACAGATAAAGGGTATGAAATGTCGATCAGATGATACAGTCAGTCAAATTGAGGTTATGTTCAATATTTTAAATTTTGATTATTTGGAAATGCTCCAAAATTGTAATACTCCATAATTGTAATATCGAAAATATATAGTGGTCAAATATAGTCGTGAAATTCCAATGCGCTATGCACATGCGCTCGAACGATTTTAACATCTGAATCTGTTTCAGTTTAACATAAAAAAAATTTACGTCTAACAACTCAACAAGATAGTAAATGTTTGAAATGAATATCTGGATATTAGGTGCTACAATCTTACCCTTTGAACATCTACATTTAAACATCCATTTTTCTCCGTGTAGCTCTCTATGAAATATATATTTTTTGTTGCATTATTAATTAATTAAAATTTAACTTTTTTATACCCTTTATTTCGACTTTTCTCGAGAATGGTTGTTTCAATTAAAAAGTTGCACTTCATAGAGATCTATAAACTTTCTCTAAAATAATTTATAATAATATTAATAGTTTTGAATCAAATCAGGAAATATTTGTTTTTCGGGGTTTCTGGACAATTTTAACAAAATTCAGTTTTTTTATCTTGATCAAATTTTACACCGTTGTTTTTCAGGTGAAAATGAAAAGAATAGGGCTCCAGGGACTCTCATTTTATGCAATTTCTATTTTACACTACGCCATAATAAAGTACCATTAAAATAAAAATTTCTATCATTATTCGAGATAAGCTTTGAATTAATTTTTCCATACAAAATGAGTTTCAGAATCTGGTGGATGTCGCACTCAGTCCAAGGGCAGACGTTACTTATAAATAGATTCGCATAAATATAAGCCAAGATTAAGGATGCATTTTACATCCAGACTCCATGAGTATGAAACGGGGAATATACAGCATAGAACAGTTAACTCTGTTAAATTTTACTTTATTGCATCCAAAATCAATAAATTTGCATTTAAATTAAAAATAATTTTTTTAACGTATTAATCATATAATCATAATCAAGTCTCTAGTGATTATAACGTGAACAAGTTACTGAAAGATAAGCAGTCTAGTGTTGGTGAAGCTCAGTTGAACGTCATTAACATCCAACATTATTGGCTGAAATTATTGGCGTCGCATTATTTAAAGAAAAAACTATAAGAGAACATCATTTGATATAATACTCATAATCTTAATAGTTGTTGTATAGGAGCGGCGCCGCCGTATTTCTTTTTAAGATACAGATTTCGTAATTGCACTGTTCAACTGAAGCGAACAATTCAAAACAATAAAGGATTCATTAAATTTGTTTGAAATCAGTTTTTATATTAAGATTCACGCTGAAGAATCTTTTTTTGAATCAAAGAAACATTTGTTTGACCTTACATCAAAGAAAGAATTTAATTAATTCAAAAAAACATCTTCCTGAGTGTTCTGTTTAAATGAATTTGCATTCACGAATTTGGAATGATAAAGCTATAATTTATAGAGACCCGAAATGTTTCGACAATAAATTGAAAACAAGCTTTTCGAAAAAAAACTGTTTCAAGTAAGATTTCCTATCGATAATCCAAAAACTATATTTTAGGTCCTGGATCACAAAAGTGCGAATATTTCCTTAACTACAATCGACAAAATTGGGTATTGTGGTTTATTAAATCACAGATTAGTATTGTTTCCTATTCCCCTCATTTCCCTTTTTAAATGAATTCGTCTTTTCCTCCTGTTTTCAAGAAAATTCTTCTATTTCTCGTTTTTCCGCTTAAATGCAAACTGAATTAATGGAATCCAATAAGAAAATGTGATACTTAAAAGTTATTTGTTTTGAGTTAAAAGAACAAAGGTTATTTGTTTTGAGTTTAAAAGTATTGTAATCTTGATAATTGTAAAATGATTTGATGAAACAAATCAATCCTTTCTTCGACCGTTGACTCAAATGTTCCTTTTTTTATTTGACTGAAAATTGATCTGTTTGACTATTTAAACTACCATCAACTCAAGTTTAAGAACCTTTGAAAAAGGTACGCATGTGTACTGAAACGTCAGCAACTTTTGAAAGGAGTTTTTTCTATTAAATAAATATCTGAGTTTCGAAGAACATTTTTTTTTGACTCATATTTATTTTTTCGATTTACGATTGGACCTTAAGACATAAAGAATTTGAAATCTACGATTTGAAATCAATTGTAATCTTGAATCAGAATTCATCTCTTTAGTTAACAATTCTACTATTTGGTTGAGAACTTCATTATTTTGTTGAAAATTCGACAATTTTCTCCAGAATTAATCTCTTTTAGTTAAAAATTTAATTCTTTTGATAGAAATTTAACTTTTTTCTTTAAAAGTCATCTTTTTTTATCAACAATTAAATGCTTTAATTGGTTGTAATTGGTCTTTTTGGATAGAAAATCTGTCCTTTTGAAATGACCAAGAAAGTTTTTTTTTTACTGAAAATTCTTTTTTTATGGTTAAAGGGTAATTTTTTCAAATTAAAAAGCATACTATTATATTTTCCGTTCATAATTCATCTCTTTTATATAGAAATTCTACTAGTTAGTTGAATCTTTTTTGGTTAGAAATTCATCTTTTACAGTAGAAAGTTAATGTTTTTAAATTGAAAATTGTACTTTTATATTTTTGATCCAGAATTATTTTTTTTTGCTAATATTTTTCCTATTTGGTTAAAAATGTAATTATTTGGTTAAAAATAAAACTTTATTCTCTAAAAGTCAAATTTACTGGTCAAAAATCCAACTTTATTTTCAGCAATCATCTTTTTGGATAGAAAATCCATCCTTTTGTATTGAAAATTCATTGTAATTATATGTTTGGTCCAGAATTCATATATATTTTTTAATTCCACTGTTTGGTCGAAAATTCAACAGTTTTGTGGAAGTCATATTTTGGGTAGAAAATTCAACCTTTTGGGCTGAAAATTTATCTTTAGCAGAAAAGTCATCTTTTTTGGTTGATTATTATTTATTTTGCTGAAAACTCATCTTTTCGGATTTTAAAGTAAAATGTTTTCTAAAACGTTTGATCTTTTAGTGTGAAAACTCAACTCTTTTGTTCCAAAATTGGCTTTATTTCAAAATTGTTGAATTTCCTACAAAATGGATTAGTTTTCACCAAACACTTGAATTTCAACCAAACAGATGAATTTTCGTTGAAAACTTTTTTTTATTTAATTGAAGATTCCATCATTTTTTTGAAAATGCAATATGTTTGGACTTAAAATCTTAGGAATATGTAACTTAAATTAGTTTTGTTTAAAAGAATCTATTTTGGGGCTGTGAACAATCAAAAGTGTAATTTTTACCGGGAAATAACCTGAATTTTTTAAAAGTTTTAAACAATAATAAAGTTATTAAATGTATTCGAAATCAGTTGTAATAATAAGATTCTGTTTAGACGAATTTGCAAAAACGAAAAAATTATTACGGTTAATTATTACTGGAATGAGAACCTGGATATTCATAAATATATTCTTATCAATAAGTGTTTGAGAGACAAAATGTTTGAAACTCCACAATCACGTAACTTCAGTCAGCTCTTTATAATTATGTAACTTCGCTCTAATTTGCAGAACTCGTTAACTATATGATTTATATTTACAATGTACTATATGTGGCTGTTAACAATACAATGTTTCAGATTTCGCATTCTGTCCCCTACTTTCAAGAAAGTTTTTCTTTGGTCCCTTTTCTTGTTTTTTTTGCTTAAATGCGAACTGAATTCATACAACCCAATAAGAAAATGCAACTATGTTTGATTAAAAGTTTTATATTTTTGCTTATTCGGTTGGTTTTGGGCATATGGTTTGTTGAAAATTCGTTTAATTTAAAGCAGAAAATTGATTTTTTTAACTTGAAAATTCAACTATTTGGTTTAAAATATATCTTTTTTAGATAAAAATTAAACTATTTGATTGAATATTGATGTATTTTGTTGATAAATTTGTTTTTTTTGGTAGAAAATTATTTTCTATATAAAAGTTTAAAGCAAAACTTTTACAATAAGTCATTAACAGACATGGTCCTCGCGCCTACTCCTAATTATTCCATTCTTTTTTGTGTCTCTTATGTAAGATAGCTTTTTTGTTTAAATTAATTTTTTTAAACATTGGCGAAAGAGCAAAAATAATTCATTCAAAAATGTACAATACTATTGTAAAAATGATTCTTGTTGAGGTTCATTTATTACTTGTTCGTAACTAAAAGGTCAAAGCAAAACTAAAATTTCCGAAAAAAAACTTTTTAGCATTACTCTGAGAGAAGATAGCTATAAACATTAATAAATTGTTTCAACAACTATACCTGTTAAATTGCATTATTTATTTCTTTGCTAAGTTAAAAGTGGGTAAAAATTAAGCATTTTAGAAGAAAACCGCATTTATATAGCATTAATAAAGAAGAAATTAGTTATAAACAATAATAATTTGTTTTAATTTTTTTTTTCTAAATTGAATTAAAAAGTAAACATTTCAGAATAAACCGCAACTATGTATTTAATAAAAAAGAATGTAGTTATAAATAATAATAATTTGAATAATTATTTTTGTTACATTAAATTAATTATTAACTCACCCTAAGTGAAAAGTAGACAAATACTTGTAAAATTAAGAAAAAACCGCAACTTTCTAGCATTATTCAAATTTAATATTATTAATAATATTAAGTTATTTAAGCAGTTAATTTGTTTAACTGTAAATAATTAATTAACTCGCTTTAATTTAAAATTGGACAAAAAAAGGAAAACTTTTTAAAACTGCAACTTTCAATCATTATTTTGAGAGAATATTATTAAAAATAATAATAAATTGTTAAAACAATAATGTTTGTTAACATTAATTATTACATCACTCTAATTGAAAATTGGACAAAAGTGGGATATTTTCGAAATAACCGCGATTAACTATCTATATTCTAAGATAAAATTGGCAAAAACAATAATGAATTGCTTGAACAATTTATTTAAAAATCTAGTTATCAGTATGAAGTAGTATTTTATATATTTGAAATAATTTGCATTAAAAGAACGCACAAAAAATAGTAATTAGCGCCAAAAACTTGCAAGCCGCATTTTTTCACTTATGGAGGTTTTTTGGGACCCTATAAAACAGATTTATGAGGGTGATATTTAAAAAATAATATTTTATTCGTATTCTGTGGCTAAATGTGAAAAGAAATATGAGTTTTAAATCGATTCAGCTAATATTAACTATTTAAAATAAAATTTATTTTTTTCTCATGGGAAATACGTTTATTTAAATATTTAAATAATATGTCTCTTGTTTTTTTTTTCAAAAACATTCATTTATTTTTGTGTGGTTCGATCAAATTTCCGGACGATATGCATGAAAATTTGGACCACCCTAGTGTAGGCAGTTCGTTTTTTTATGTACTTAAGTTCTTATGGTGATTATTCATTCATTTCTTGTTATTATTCGTGTATAAAAGAAGTATCAAAGAAATAATTTCATAGAATATTTTTACAAAGAAAACGAAGGAAATTGAAAAAATTGCGTCCAAACTCCAGCTGGCAATTACGTAAAGAATAGAAAAATGTATGTACTTATATACAGGTACGTGCGAACGGACTGCCGCACCGTCATCATATAGTGTTATTATTTTTATAATACAAATTGTGTGGGCGGCGTTGAAGCATGAATGTCGATAAAAAGAAATAGAAGTTCATAACATTGACATTTATGTTTTTTCAATATCATTGCTTGTCAAAAAGGAAATAAAAATAAAAATTGATTGATTCGGCTTAAAAAAAAACCTTTTTGTTCATAATCATTATTTTTACTCAAGGTAAAAACAAACAGAAACACTTTATTCAGTCTTATATAAGAATCTTAAAGAGAATCGTAAAGAGAAAAAGATAGTTTTCAATAAGGAAATTACTGAGGGGCGGGGGGCTGAAAAGAAAGTTTAATAGCAAGTTTCAAGGTCATCGTATATGGAATTTTCTTTCCATCAGTATTTTTTATTATTAAGGAATTTTCCCTACAGCGTGGCAATCGAATAATTTTTTTAAAGTCGATTTTTTTGAAAAAAGTAAGTACTTAAAAGGAATCTGAACATTATTTTCACTAAAAACTGCTTTAAATGATCAGTTATGTATTTTAAAACTCGAAAAATTTGATACAAGATATTAAATTATAATTTACGATTTCATTGATGAAGTTTTTAAATTCAATACTAAACTGCTACAATCCAATAAGAAATTTTGTTTGGAAACATCAGCATAATTTAAATTCAGGGATCACAGTCAGTTCCTTTTTAACCTAATTTCTGTTTTCCCTTTCCCCTCCTGAAATTAAAAATCCCCTAAAAAAAACTGAAATCAAGAGTCTTTACCCAATTTTCCCCATTTTAGAAGGTTTCGATTAATTTTTAAGAACTGCGAAAAGAAATTCATAACATTAGAAAACAAGACGCGTTGAAAAAATAAATTGAGATTTTCACGAAATCAGAGGAATACATTATTTTAAATAAAATTAACGTAGATACTAATATTAAATTTAAGTGTTTCAAATTCCTAATGTTTCATGTAAAAATATTGCGTTTTCAATCAAATAGTTAAGTTTTCAATCAAAACAAATGAGTTTTTGAAATAAGAAGATTAATTCTCTAAAAAAATAGAAGAATTATCAACCAAATAGTTGAATCCTTAATCAAGAGGTTATTTTTTAATCCAAAAAGACGAATTTTCAACAAATTAATTGAATCCTCAACCAAATTATTGAATTTCCATCAAAATCGTTACATTTTCAGTCAAAGAGAAAAAATTTCAACTAAAATAATGAATCTTCATACAAAAAAATAATAATAACAAACTAGTTGATATTTTAAACCAAATAAGACTTTGCAGTTTAGAAAGAAAAAAAAGTGTCAACCAAAGTGTCAACTCTTCAAGTCAAAAAGATTTTTTTTTTTAACAAAAAAGTTATTTTTCAATTAAATATATTGATTTCTCAACCTAATAGTTGATATTTATATGAAATTGTGAAATTTTCAACAGCAGTTACATTTTCAACCAAGGCGATGGATTTTCAACTAATCTTCTTCCAAAAAAAGATATTTTGTACAGAGTAGTTTAATTTTCAGGAGTAAAAAAATCCTCAGCGAGAAATTGAATTGTTGATATTGAAACGAAAAGAGACTTTAATTTTAAATGAAAAAGAGTTGAATGAATCCAGAAAAGGCGAATTTTCAACAAAATGGTTAAAAGCAAGGTTTGCGAGATCTTAGTTCTTGCGCCAAATTTAGAATAAGATCAAGGAGCAGTTCCGTGAATTAATCTCCTAAAATTTCTCTACTTGTAGAAAGAAAAACAAATTCGATCAAATTGTTGAATTTTCAAGCTAAAAAGACGAATTAAAAAAAAAACTGTTGAATTTTAAACAAAATAATTCAATTCAGAAGCAAATAATAAAATTTTGAACCGAAAAGATAAATTCCAACAAAAAATGTAATACGCAGTAGACTTTTTTAAAACCATAAACAATGAAATTTCAACGAAAAAAACTTTGAAGCGAACAATAAATAAATAGGAATTTTAATAACTTATAGACTAAAGAATAACATTTTAAATAAACATTGAAGTTCATTTTTAATTCTTTAGAAATATTGAGTTAGAATACTGGAAATTTTGCTTTAAAAAATATTATTTTTTATCCCACATTTTTGTATTTAGGAATATAAGCTTTGAAATTCAGACTACACATAAGTTTAATACTTATCAATGTTTCGATTGTTTAAAAGATTTAAAAATACTTTAATAGCTCCACATTGTGGAAAATTATACTATAGGGAAAAATCTAGAAATCCCTGGAAATGTAAGAGGATTTTTTCCGGGATTTGAGTAAACACCCTGAGAATGCTAGTCTCTCTCACCTTGTTTCGAATGACCCATTGTTTAAATTTCTTGCGGCGTCAGCCAAGTAGTAAAACGAGCTATAACGGTGTTATTTCACGGAAACGCGGTGATGAGCAGTGAACACATTCTCTGAAGCCAATTTTTATGAGTTCCGTTTGTAATGCGCTTGCAAGATGCTAATGGATTTAAAAATTTAGAAAAGTATGTGATAAAAAGACTCTACTTTATGTAAAGTGTGAATATTAAATAATTTATGTAACCAAAAAGCATACGGGCGCAATATTTTTTTTGTATCATGTTAGGTAAACTGAAAATAATTAAATATTTTAGTTTTATTAATTTTGTTTTAAATAATTGTTCCTCATTAGTGAATTTTGATTGAATCTGTACAAATTATATAATTTCTTGTAGGGATGTAATTTACAATTGAAAGTCAGGGTGGCCACTGGGCCGGGGAACCAGGAGTTTTTTGAGATTTGGAAACCCGGGAAATGATTGTGGATTTATTCTTTGTTAGGTAATTTTACAAATTTTTAGAAGAAAAATCCACCTGGTCATTTGAAATATATATTACAAAGATCATGAAAAAAAGTTCCATTTCAACTTCTATTTAATTCAGTTTTGAACGCATAATTCTAAAATATTGTACTTTGAAAACGATGAATTTTAGGTATTTATTTTTAAACGTATATATTCAAATGAAAGAGTTTTGAAATGCAGTTTTGAAGACTTAAACAAATAAAAGTTAAGAGCGTATTAAAATTTGAACAATAATCGATTTTATAAGTTGATTCTGAATTTCCAATTAGAAATTCTTAGTAGTTAAACAAATGTAAACGTCCGATTGAAACTTTATAAACTATTTTTAATCCTAAAATAATTTTAAAGTAAATAGATTCATAATTAAATGCTTTTATTTACTTAAAAATCCAATTCAAATATTTTTGAAGTCTAAATTATTCCATTTTCAGCCCTTTATTTTAAAATTTGTTAATTAAAAAAGGAACACTTTTTTAATATTTAGAAATATTTTACTGTTCGTTAAATAAATAAAATAAAAATAAAATAAAATAATTAAACTTCTAAGTTAAAAAGTATCCCATTTAGAAAATGTTTTGAACTATTTTTAATTATTTTGTAAAAAATTGTTCTCTGGTTGGATTTAACTGTTTGTGATTTAAAATTAAAAATTTTTTTTATTAAAATATCAATTATGAAATTTGTCGTTAAATTTAATTCAAAAACCTTATTTCTATTGTTGAAAATCTAACTGTTTTGTTGTAAATTCGTTCTTAATTGTTCGAAAATGTATTTTCTTTATTTAAAAAATATTTTGTTGAAAATGCTTTTTTTTAAATATAACTTCCATTCTTTTTTACAAATTTATCCTTTTCGCTGAAAATACATGTTATTGAAAAATCGTCTTTCTTGGAAAAAACTATTCTTTGTGGTTGAAAATTTATGTTTTCGATCGAAAAATCGACAATTTGGTTAAAAATGTAATTACATATCTTGTTAAAAATTCTTTTTATTGATTGAAAATTCTTTCTTTTTTTTCTTTAAATCAAACTACTCCGCGTTTGTTTGAAAATTCATCTTCTGTAGTTGAAAATTTTCTGTTGTGGTAGAATATCAATCTTCTTCGTGACTCATTTATCTTCTTGACAATTCTTCTTTTAAGGTAGAAATTTAATCTTCTTGGTGACTCATTTATTATTTTTCTTGAAAATTTGAATTTAATTAAAAAATTTAACTATTTTGTTGAAAATTTGATTTTATGGTTAAAAATGACCTTTTTAAACTGGAAATGTCACTATCCCATTTTGGGTTGCAATTTTATCTCTTTTAGTTGGAAATTCATACCTGTTGTTAATAATTCACTTTTTTGGTTGTAAATTAATCTTCTTGATTGAAAAAACATTTTTTTGTTAAAGATTCATAATTTTAGTTGCAAATTTATTTTTTTGATTAAAAGTGTTACAATTTTGTTAAAAATTTATTAATTTTTTTCAACTGTAGACATAACTATTCCATTTTGGGTTGCAAATTCATCTTTTTTTGTCAGAAAATAAATCTTTGTAGTTGAAAAATGAACTATTTTTGTAAGATTAATTTTTTACTATTGAAGATTCATAGTTGGAATGTGATTGCTTCGGTTAACAATTTTATTATTTTTAGGGAAATTCTTTCTATTCGTTTGAAAATTATAATATTTTTTGTTGCAAATTAAACTATTCCGCGTTCGATTAAAAATGTATCATATTTAGTTGAATTTTTAACAATTTTATTACAAATTCATACATTTTGTTGAAAATTCGTCTTTTTGGAAGAAAATGATTCTTAATGGTTATGGAATGTGTTAGGAGTGGGGGAAATTAGAGTTTGAAATGGATGAGAAGTGGGATAATGTCCTTATGTTCCAATCAAGCCATCTGGTGATATAGGTCTTTTAAAAAAGTTTCATTCACAGAAGACTGTTACGTCAGAAATGAATAATTATATGTATGTAGTCGTGTTCTAGCCAAGGGACATTTGTCTCTGCTCCAAATACACTTTTAGATTGATTGTATTGACGGTATAGTAAATGTTTTGATCTAATTCAAGACACAATTGAATGAGTTATTATCCTATTCTGTTTCGAACAATCGTACTAGCTTGCATAATCAGGTTTTCTCAGTCAAAAATTACATTTTTCCCGTTGATTTTTGAACGTTTACAATAATTATTATTCAATATTAATTGTTTTATTATATACAATTTTAAAAGAATCAAACATTTATTGTAAAAGTGATTTCAGACTTCACAGCCCAAAATGCTCTCAAAACAGGGAAATATTGTGATTTTTTAAGAAAATAGGGGAATAAATTCTTTTAAATGACATTAGGTTAGGTACCGTATTCCTAAGGTTATTAAATTTAACTTTTAACAAAACAGTTGAATTTTAAACCATAAACAATGAATTTTCAACAAAATAGTTGATTTTTCTAGCTAACACGTCGAATCTTTAAAAAAATTGTTTTTCTCAAGCCAAAGACAAAACTATTAGAAAATAATTCAATTTTCAAGCAAGAAAGATAATTTTTCAGCAAAAAGTTGAATTTTTAACAAAATAGTTGAATTTTTAACCTAAGAATCTTGAACCAAATTATCGAATTTTCAAGTAGAAAAGATTAAAATTAAACAAAACACAGTTCAATTTGTAAACTAATTGTTGAATCTTCAAGCCAAAAAGGCGAATCTTTTAGAAAACAGTTAAATTTTAAATTGTAAAAGATTAAATTCTGTCAAAGGAGGAATTTGCAATTCAGCAGAATACATTTTTTTAATCAAAAATAGGAATTTTCGAGCAAAAAAAGATCAATTTTAAAGAAAATAGTCGAATTTTCCAAAAATTGTTCAAATGTAAACTAAAAAATGAATTTTTAACCAAAAAATATTACTTTTCTATCAATAGATGAAGTTTTAATCGAAAGGTGATGACTTCTTAACAAAATTGTTGAACTTTTAACAAGATTATTAGATTTTCAACAAAATAGTAGAATTTTCGATCAAACGTGATTCATTCTGAACGAAAAATATAATAGTCGATTTTTCAAATAAAAAGAATTGACTTTTAACCAAAAAATATGACAGAAAGAATACAGAGTTGAATTTTCGAAAAAAAAAAAAATTAAATCTTCAACCGAATAGCTAAACTTTTAATCAAAAGAGATGAATTCTGAACCAAAAAATTGATAGTAGACTTTTCAATTAAAAAGAATTCACTTTCATACATTAAAGATGATGTTTTAACCAAAAAGATGACTGTTTTATCAAAAGATGAATTTTCTGTCTAAATAGACGAATGTCTAACAAAAAAGTTGAATTTTCGACCAAAGAAGATGACTTTAATAAATAAGTGGAAATTCTCAACCAGATAGAATTTTTAACCAAAAGAGTAGCCTTTTCAACTAAAAAAGATTAGTTATGAACCGAAAATATAACAGCAGACTTAAAAAAAGAAATAACTTTCAATAAAAAATATTTGGATTTTCGATTTGGGTTTCGGTAATTCAGTTTCTCATTTAAACGAAAAAACGAGAAAAAGGGGAATTTTCTTGACACTGGGGAAAAGGAGAAATTAAAAAAAAAGATGAAGTGGGGAATAGGAGAAAGAGTGTGAATGAGGGTCGTCAAAATTTATGCCTATATAAAAATTCGACTTTTGATTTTTGGTGATCGGTCCCCGAACCATGAAAATGTCCGAAAAAATGCAAAATAACAGCTTTATGCAAAATTCGGAATAAAGACGGTAATTTATAAAAAAAACTTGAACGCGATTTATTTTTATTCAATAAGTGATAAGTTTCCAAGTACTTTTAAATTGTTGAAACAAATATTATTTTTTTCATCCTGTAAGACATGAAAAGTTATTATTTTTCGGGATAAATGATATAGCTGATGAATGCCAACAGTAATATTTGTTTTTTAACACATCTGATAATTATTTAAACAGTTTCCATTTATTATGACATTTTACCCTTGTATATAGTCAAACATTATTTTCTTCTAGAATTAATGAGGCAATTAACGAAAAGAGTTGATGATTACTTAAAATTTTTATTTTGTTTAAATAATTTTTTCCCTTGTAAATTTTGAGAAGTTACTACTTTCTGGATCTAATAAGGCAGCCAATGCATTTGAAGAGTGATATTTTGTGAAATTTTGCAATTATTGAAGCAAGTAATAATCATTCACTTGCGTCTTTTCATTTCAAAGGTGTGGAAAATTCTAGTTTTTCGAATTCCTCACACTATGATGCTTATTAGAGTGATTAATAAGCGACTAGTGTAACAGATGAATAAAAAAACTAGAGTTTTCTTCATCGTTTCTATGAAAAGGAGCAATTGATTAGAATTATTTAAATAATTGCTAATTGTCTTTCACAAAAAGGATCACTCTTAACATTCATTGACTGTGTCATTAATTCCAGTAAATAATAACTTGTTACGATTTACAGTGGGAAAAAATCTTTAAACAAATAAAAATTGTTTAAATAATTGCCAAACATCCGGAGGAAAAAATATTACTCTTACCATTCGTAAATTGTGTCATTAATACCAGAAAATACTAACTGCTATTCTGCATTTTTTTAAAAAGAGATTATTCCTTGAACATTCATCAACAAGTGACTAAACTGCTTTTCGTTCCATTTTTGTGAAAGCCGCATTTTGCCCATTTAAAACGCTATGTTAATTTTCAAAAGACCGGAGAAACGGGTTTGAAATTTTGAAATTCAAATTTTTTGTGCACTTTCGTGACCCCCAGATCTAAACCATAGATTTTAAATTTTCGATAGGAAAGCATACTTCAGTCTCTGCATCTGATTGAAGTTCTGAACGTTCAAATGAACGAAATTTTTTACTGGTGACTTTGTAAACCAGAACAAGTGCTAAAATGTTTGTTAATTTATATTGGAAATAATTTATTATTGAAAAAAGAATTAAAATGCATATTTTAAATTGCAGTTGGAACAATATTTATGCGTATAATAGAAATGTCGAAAAATATTTCGTTCATTTGAACGTTCAGAACTTCAGGTACATAGTCTCTGCTCTATTTGGTAACATTTGACTCTTTTGTCTCCGAACGATCCACCAACACAAGCTTTAAAATCTTAAATATAAAGTGATCTTCTCTATTTTAACGGAGATGATTGGTGACAGTGAGCACAATTCCAAGCATTTTTTCGTAGACCGAGATGCTATTTATTGCGAAAGTAAAAACAAATCGGAAAAAAGGCCAGATTTTTCCACAGAAAAAACGGGGGGTACGAAATATTTCAGGTAATCGGTCAAGAAGATTAACCACAGAAAGTTTACTTCAGTTGGGTAATTAGCTGTCTATTACCCTGCTTGAATGATTACCTGCAACGTTTTGTACACCCAGTTTTTTTCTGTGTCCCGGAGCTCAAAATTCCAGACCAATTCCGAATTTTCTCGGCCAGTGGTCACCCTGATGATATGTGTTTTTAACATTGTATTACATTACATATATACTGAGCCGGTCTTTCGTTTCATATTTCAGATCCATCTTATTATGAATATGGCAGTCTTTCAAGGACACACAGTCTCGCAGATGATAGATCGCAGATAACATTTGTATCAGCCGAAGAAAAAATTCGCACTAGAGTTGAACGTAGTCCTCCTGAGCCTCTTAATAAACCAGTGAATCAGCCACCAGCCCACCAGCCCAGTGAAGTTCAAGATATGCAACAATCAACGCAACAGTCAACACCACAGTCCCAGCAGCCAGTTATTACTATAAATACCACTTCTTCGGCTAATGTGTCCTATTCTACAGAGACAGTTACCACTCCAGGTCCAATCGTCACTGAACCATCAATAAAAAAGTACAAACCGGATGACACCAAGGCTAAGAAAAACTACACTGTAGTTCCCATGCCGACTGCTGACACTACCGCTCCCCATTTGGTACGTCAATTACAGGCCTTGGACTCACTACACTATTGACACTACCCACTCCAGGTCCCATACAATCCGATCCGGGTTTTTAATTCCTAGAATTGCTGGCCCACGTAGTTTTCCGGAGGGGGTAGGGCGAGGGACGGTTGCGACTCTCACCTCGGAAGAGCCGCAGTACGCGAGTACTCAGTCGAGTATATTGCGCAATATTATGAATTGCAATTGGAAACGTTTCAGTCGGCCCTAACTGTTTACGTTTCGAGAGTACTGATTTCGTAATAAGGCCAGTGTGAGGCAATCACTGAAACTGTTATTATTTGAGATTTGGAGTGTATTTTACATTTTTTTTAACGATGACACCATTTTCTTAAAATTGTCTGCTAATGCCAGTATTTTTGTACTTTTTCTTTAAAAATATTTTTGAACTTCTTTACTAATTGGCAAAAATAGTTCAATTTTCCACCAAATTGTTGAAGTTTCAAGTTAAACAAAGGATTTCTTTACAAAAGATTAAAAATTTCACAAAAAATTGTAATAGCTGATATTTAAACCAAAAAATAGTTTTATTTTTAATTAAAAACAATTGAATACAACTGATAAAGATTCATTTTTAACAAACTATTTGTATCTTCAACTAACATAGATTAATTTTCAATAATACAGTTATATTTTTAAGCAAAAAAAATCGATTTACAACCAAAAAATAATACTAATTTTTCACAAAATACATTTTTTTCTACCAAATAGGTAAATTTTAAACCAAGAGGTTTAATTTTGAACCACATAGTTGAATTTTCTAATAAAAAAGATGCATTTTCAACAAAAAATGAAATAGTTGAATTTTCAGTTAAACCAAAAATAGATACATTTTAACCAAATAGTTGAATTTTCTAAAAAAATGCGAATTTTCAACAAATGACATTTAACTATATATTTTGAACAAAAGTAGTTAAATTTTTAACAAAGATTATCTGTTATTTTTATTGAGGAGAATTAATTTTCAATTTAAGGAAAATCGAATTTTCTGCAAAACATTTTAATTTTGTAAAAAATAGTTGAATTTTATATCAAATTGTGAAAATTTCAAGTCGAAAAGAGATTTTTCTATAAAACAGTTCAATTTTCAACCTGAGAATGTCAATTTTCAACCAAAAAGTTATTTTACAGCCAATCAATTCGATTTTCAACAAAAATAGTTTAATATTCAGTTAAAAAAAATTTTTTTAACGAAGTTTCAACTTAAATGATAAATCTTTAACAAAAAAAGTAATAACTGATATTTCAAAAAAAAAGCAGTTGGATTTAACCAACAGACAAATTTTCAACAAAATACTTCAATCGTCATCTAAAGCAGATTGATTTTTAATTAAACAATTGAATTTCCAAAAAAGAAATTGATTTTATTTTAAAAAAGACGAATTTTAAACAAAATACATCCATTTTCAATCACATAGTTCAATTTTCTACCAAATTGTTTAATTTTCATACCAAAAATGTGAATTTCTTACAAGAAAGTTAATTTTCAACCGAAATATAATTTTTAACAAAATGTTGCATTCTTAACGAAAAAGGCGAAATTTTAATTTAAAAATTTTTAATATTTAATTTAAATTTGATAATTATTGAATTTCTAAATCTAAAAAAAACGTTGTCAAGAAATAAAGAAAATTTAAATTAAAATATTGAATTATCAAGCCAAAAAAACGAATTTTCCACAAAACAGTTAAATTTTTAACAAATAAGTATGACTTTTTAAGAAAATTGTTGAATTTTCAATAATAGTTTTGAACTCAAAAAGATAAATTAAGAACCAAAAATGGAAAAATTATATTTTCAGTTTCAATATTTATTTTCTACCAAGAAAAATGAATATTCCACAAAAAGTTGAATTTACAACCCAAAAAGATGCATTTTCTACGAAAATAATTATATTTTCAACAGAAATAAGACGAGGTTTCAACAAAAAAGTGATTTAAAAACTAAAAAATATGAGTTTTTTAGCAAAACAAAAAAAGGATTTTTAACTAAATTGATGAATCTTTAACTAAAAAAATTAGTTTTAAACCAAATAGTCGAATTTTCAACCAAAAAGATGATATGCCTACCAAAAAGACAAATTTTCCACAAAATGATAAATTATCAACCAATAGGATTGAATGTCTATCAAAAAATACATTTTCAACAAAACAAAAAATAGAATTGTTACATGTTCAGTTTGAAAAAAATTAATTTTCTATTTTAAAAAACAACTAATTTCCAACGATAAAGAAGGAATTTTAAACAAAATATATTAGTTTGCAAACAAATTTAGAATTTTTGAATGGATTTTCTATCTAGGCTAAATTTTCAGCCGAGGCAACAATAGTTTAAGTATAATAGTTTAATTTTCAGTTAAAAAAAATTAATCAGGTCAAAAAAATGTCAACAAACAGTTAAATTTTGAATAAAAAGAATAGTTTTTGAACTAGAGTGATGAGTCATAAAAAATGAATTTTGAAGAAAGTAGTCCACTTTCAACCAAGTAGATCATTTTGTAACTAAAAAAGGTTTTCAGTCCCTGTTCACGATTAGCGAAAATCTTGAAAATTTAATCAGATTGTTATATTAGCAGAAAAATCCTGTAACCAACGTCAAATAGAAAGGATGATTTGAGCAATTTAACTGTTATTTTACAATAAAGTTAATATATAATAAACATAATTGTTTAAACAATTTGTTATAGTTTATAACTTCTTTATAATTCTTTATAATCTTCTCTTAGATAATTGCCAGAAAGATGCGTTTTGTCTGAAATTTTATACTTTGCTTTGGGTTTTTAATTACCAACAAATAATAAATAAAAATTGATAATAATAACAATATTTATTATTTGTTCTTTGTAAAAAGTCAAAGAAAAGCCGAAAATTTGAGAAAATCCTGCAACTTTATAGCTTTATTCTAAGAGAATATTGTTATAAATAATTTTAAAAAAAAATCCAGACCTAGTATTGTATGCTTCAGAATGGTTCCATCTGATGTCCAAAGACACTAAAAAAAGCTTCATTCCCCTATCTCATGCGGAACACTCTGTTTTCAACCCCTAAAATATTGAAAAATTAAAAAAAATTCCAAAAAATTCCCTAAAATCCAGACCTTAAATTTTATAATTCAGAATGCTTCTATCTGATGACCAAAGATACTAAAAAAAATTTCATTTCCCTATCTCATCCGGAACACCCTGTTTTCAACCCCTAAAATACTGAAAAATCGAAAAAAATTCCAAAAAATCCCCTAATATCCAGACCTAATATTGTATGCTTCAGAGTGGTTCCATCTGATGTCCAAAGACACTAAAAAAAGCTTCATTCCCCTATCTCATGCGGAACACTCTGTTTTCAACCCCTAAAATATTTTAAAATTGAAAAAAATTCCAAAAAATTCCCTAAAATCCAGACCTTAAATTTTATAATTCAGAATGCTTCTATCTGATGACCAAAGATACTAAAAAAGTTTCATTCCCCTATCCCATTTGGAACACCCTCGCTTTCTACCCCTAAAATATTGAAAAATCGAAATAAAAAATTCCAAAAGATCGCCTAAAATCCAGACCTAAAATTGTATGCTTCAGAATGGTTCCATCTGATGTCCAAAGACACTAAAAAAAGCTTCATTCCATTACATGGAAAACTTGTAAATAACAGGCAATTTTTTCGAGATTCTACTCTTTTTTTTAAATTGCAATATAAAATTGAATAACAATGATTCTTCAGTTGGGAAAGTAGCTTTATATTACGATATTTAAATATTTTGTTGAAAATTCGTTTTTTATTATAGAAAATTAATATTCTTGGTTGAAAACTCAATTTGTGCTGGAAACTGCAACAGTTTGTAATTTTTTCTCTCTTGACTGGTAAATTTAATTACTTTGTCAAAAGTTAAACTCTTTTGTTCGAAATAAAATCTTTTTGTTGAAGATTTATCATTTTAATAAAAAATTTATTATCTTCCGTTAAAAAATGAGCTATTCTATATAAAAAAAAGGTTTTTTACGCTGAAAATTCCCTTTTTTTCAACTGAAATTTTTTGAACATATATATTTTTGCAACATAAATCTTTCTTGGTTGAAAATTCAACTTTTTGGTTAAAAATCCATCTTTCCGGGCTTAAAAGTTAAATTTATTCTAAAACGTTTGATTTTTTCAGTATGAAAAATCAAATTTTTCAATGTTAATTCCTCTTTTTGGGTTGAAAATTTGTATCCTTTGGTAGAAAATTATTTTTTTTCCTTTTGGTTGAAAATTCAACTAATTTGTTGAAAATATAATGTATTTTAATTTGAAATCTTAAGAACATGGTACTGAATTTACCCCACATGTCCGAAGTTACACCGTTTCACTGTACCTACATTATTCTTATTTAATATAATCACGGTGGCGACTTGACCGAGAATTTATCGAGCGGGGAAAAACCGGGAAATGACCGTGAATTTATTTTAAAAAATCGTGAATTCACTTCGGATCGTCGTAAAATTCAAGTTTTCATTATTTTAATTTTTTAAATCAATTTATAAAAGCAATTTCTGCTTTATCTACAGTCGCAAATTTGTCAGATTGTATCAGTTTACTCTAATTAAACCATAATTTATTATTGAATTTTTATTCATTGTTTTGTTTATTTAGAAATAAAACTAGTTTCTTGAGCATTTATGTACTTAATTAATAATTTGCAGTTATATCAGTTATGACGAAAATTTGTTGTTTTTTTTTTTAAATTGAAAATCTAACTATAACTTTGTAAATTTGCATATTTTTTTAAAAATCGATTTTTTTGTTACAAAATTATCTTCTGCTTTGCATATCAATCTTCTTGTTTAAAAATTCTTCTTTGTTAAAAATTCAAATATTAAACTTAAGTATTTATCATGTTAGTTGAAAATTCATCCTTTGGTTTGAAAATAGAATTACTTGGTTGAAAGTTAAACTCTTTTGTTTAAAATTAATTTTTTTGGTTGAAGATTCATCATTTTAATTAAAAATTCATTTCTTTGGTTGAAATATGAGCTATTTGATTGTAAATTTGTTTTTTATTTGGATGGAAAGGATTTTTTTTGTCGAATATGTAACTATTTTGTTGAAAAATGGTTTCTTTTTTGGTTGAAAATTATGTTGTTTTTAAATCTATAAATGTAAATATTATTCCAGTGGAATGTTCCATATTTTCAGATAAAAATTTAATTATTCCATTTTTTTGTGAACTTTTTTTTATGATTTTTTTCATGAACGTTTTTGATTGATCAACTTTAAATATAAATTAATTAATTATTTTAAACATTGGACTGTACTTTAAGCTTTAAGTATTGGAAATGAAACAATAATTGACTTGTTAAGACGATTCTAAACCATTAAAAATTCAAGAATTTCCAGATTTTAATGTCAAAAATAAAACTGTTTCAATTCGAAAGCCTTGGTCGTTAAAAAAATTTAAATAATTTGAAAAGTTATTGTTTAAAATAGAAAGCCTCGAATCGTTAGAATTTTAGATAGTTTTTAAACTTTGAACGTTAGGATTCTGATTTTTCTATATAAAAAATAAATAATCTGTAATTGAAAATGTTTAAAGATTTTGATGTATGTCTAACAATTAAATACTTATTATTTGTAGGACAATTCAAGTAATTTTTATATACATTTAGAAGCTTTAAAAAGGTTAAAAATCAATTTAAAACATATAAAATGATTTCAAATAATTTAAACAAAATATTTGTTCCCACCAAATCCGGCTATACGTATCGAAACTTCGATGTAAATAATAGCTATGGCCTAATTTAAAACAAAATATAGATTTTTGTAAATTGCACACACAAAATTTAGAAGCTTTTTAAGAATTGTGAAAGGCTTCAAAAGAATAAAAACGTTTTTTTTTTTAAGGTTACTAGGAGAATTGAAACTGATTTTTCATTTTGTAAATTATTTCAAGACAATATTTAGCAGAATTTAGGTTTTTCAAGATTTTGAATTAAAATTTTGAAGCTTTTTAAGGATTTTTAAGCTATGGAAAATAAAAATAATTTAACTTCTAATGTAAAAAGTTATCAGTTTAAAAAAATGTAATTGGTCAAGTTTTAATGCTTTAGTTCTTCGGGAACTGATCTGAATCGTTTACCTCTACAAGTTGTAAAAGTGAAAAAATTAAAAATTAAAATTCATTTAATTAAAAATTGTTCAATTGAAAAGTGTTATACTTTCCATTTTATAAGTTTTTAAAATTTTAGATGTTAATTTTGTCAGCCTACAAGTCCAAAACAGTATTGGGATATAAGTCCAAAACAATATTGGGATATATATAATAATAAAGGATGAGCTGGGATGAGTCCAGGTCCTTCATATTGCCGGCCGGATGCTCTTTTTACCACAATCTTAAGATTAACAAATATTTTAATAATATTGATTTGGACCAGTCGATTGACAAAATTAACATCTAAAATTATTCAGTTAATTGCCTTGGTCGAAAACCCTACATCAATAATAAAATTTAAGTTCTTTTATTGAGCATTTGAATACACAATTTTGGAATCAAAAAACTTGTAAACTTCAATTTCACAAGCTTAAAATTCAACCCACTTTGAGTGCTTTAATTTGTCGTTAATTTTTCATTAATACATATAGAAAAATGGTTAGCTTTAGAGTTTGAATTTCTAAATTTCATTAACGGTGAAAAATATTTGTGAACCGGGAAATGACCGAATTGACCTGGAGAATTGAAAAACTTGACCGAGAAAAACCGGAAAATGACCGGAAGTTTGCAATTGTCTACTTAATTAATTTTTTTTTTTTAATTTTTAGTCTAAGCCAACAATTTGGGCAAATCAAACGAGATGGACCAATCTCACAAATGACGCAAGAAATATCAGTGATAGTTCTGATCCTGAAATCGGTGACATTTCCGTTTCACTTTCCGACGTATCAAACACCACTCTGAAGCAGAATAATATAACGAAAACCGAATACGATAACCATCAGTATTACAATAGTTCATTTATGGTTGACAAATCAGCCTGGGAAAAATATTGGGTGAACATGTCCAAACATCCGGATTTGCAGGTCAACGAACTACTTAGTCAGAGTCACAGAAGAGCTGCAGTGAGTATATTTATAATTTTCTATTTAACTTTTACAAGTTTTTTTCCGTTTCCCAACTTGTTGAAACTTTTTTTTTTCAGACTGTCAAGCTAAAGTTCGACTTTCCGTTTTATGGACATAAAGTGCGCAATATCACCATTGCTACAGGAGGGTTCTTGTACACGGGAGAGTATGTGCACAGTTGGCTCGCAGCAACTCAGTATATAGCACCATTGATGGCCAATTTTGACTTGAGACTGTCCAACAGTAGTTATGTCAAATATGCAGATAACTGTAAGTAACCATGGGTGGCCCAAGCCAGGAAAAAGTCAGGGATTTGGACAACAGTGCGAAAAATCAGGGAATTTCTGTAAGAAGGACTTGAAATGACTTTCAAGAATGATCAAATTTGGTCCATTTTTCGTCACTTTTTAAAAATAAAGTCACTATAATCACTTTTTTGAAATAAAAGAATCACTTTCGTCACTTTTCTTTAGAGTTCTTAAATTCTTGAAAATTCAAGTTCAGGTTATATAACCGAGAATATATAAATAATATATATATATAGAATATATAAATATATAAATAAAAAATTTTCAAATGTTTTCATTTATTTAAAAAAAAGAAATTTTTTTCTACTTTAAAAGATAAATCTTTAACAACATACTGGAATTTTCAACAAAATAATTGAATTTTTTACATAGTAGTTGAATATTTAAGCTAAAAAGACAAATCGCCAACGAAAAAGTGTCATGTTTTATATTTGAATAAAAAAATAATGAAATTTATACAACAAAAGAAATGAATTTTAAAACCGAAAATTTCCAAAAAATAAAGATTTTTCACTCAAAAAATAAATAAAAGTTTATCTAAATTATTGAACCTTCAAACTAGAAGACAAAATTTCTTTACAAAAATTCAATTTTACAAACAAAAAATATGACTGTTTATCAAAAAATTAATTTTCCATGAAACTGATGCATTTTTACGCAAAAAATAAATTAATTTCAAACTAAAAAATTATTTTCTACAACAACAAAAAACGCGAATTTGCAACTAAAAAATATCAATCTTACAAAAATAGAAAATTTACATTTTCTGTTAAAAAATGAATTCTAAACCAAAAAAAGAATTATTTTCCACTAAATAGTTAAATTTTAAACCATACCAAAAAGTTGAATTTTCATAAAAAAATTAAATTTCTTCTAAAACAGATAAAGTTTTAAATCAAAAAGATAAATTCGAAATAAAAAAAATCGAATTATCAACAAAATAGTTAAATTTTCGAACAAAGAGGTGAATTTTAAACTAAAATTATGAATCTTTAATAAAAAAGAACTTTTAAACAAAGAAGTTCAACTTTCAGTCAAGTAAATGAATTTTCAAACCAAAAAAACGAATTTGAAGAGAAAAAAATAACTTTTCGACCAAATAGATGAATTTTTAATTAAAATGATAAATCGAATTTAAAATAAAGTTGTTAAATCTTCAACTAATCAGATTAATTTTTCATCCAACAGGTGCAATTTGAACCATAAAAGTTATAATTTCTACTAAAATTGTTGAATTTCCAATTAAAACATAAGAAATTTCAACAAAATAGCTACATTTTCAAAAAAGGAGATGAATTTTAAACTAAAATGATGAATCATTAAACAAAGGAAATGAATTTTCAATCAAACAATTCATTTTAGAGCAAAGTTTTCGTATTTTCAAAAAAAAAAAGAATTAAAAAAATAGTTACATTTTCTATCAAACAGATGAATTTTCAACTAAAATTATAAATCGAATTTACAATAAAACAGCTGAATTTTTAAGTAAAAAAAAAAACACAAATTGTCTACAAAATAGTAGAATGTTGAAATTAAAACAATACCAAATCCGAAAGATCAATTTTTAACAAAAAAGTTAGTTTTCTACGAAACTGATGCACTTTTTACGCAAAAAAAGGAAATTTCAAAGTAAAAAATTATTTTCTACAACAATAACAAAACGCTAATTTTTAACTAAAAAATATCAATCTTGGAAAAATGAAAAAGTTACATTTTCTGTTAGAAAATTAATTGTAAACCAAAAAGAAAAAAAATATTTTCCACTAAACAGTTAAATTTTTGAACCAGACATAAGCCTTCAATAATGAAAAATTTCACAATATAGTTTAACTTTTGACCCAAGTAGTTTAATTTTCAATTAAAAAGGATTAATTTTCAATAAGATAATTAAACTTTTAACCAACGAGATAACTTTTCAACTTTAAATATAAATCTTTAACAAAAAAAGTGATTTCTTAGCAAAGCGATTCAACCAAATGTTTTAAATAAATAAGTTGAATTGTCAAGCAATGAAGAATGATTTTTAACCAAAAAGTTGCATTTTCATACAAAAAATGAAATTTCTTTTATAAGAAAGATGAAGTTTTAAATCAAAAAGATAAATTTTCAAAAAAATAGTTGATTTTCTGTTGCAAGACATTTTTTTCGAGTTTTCACTATCAAATTATGAATTTTTTAACATGAAATCATTTTCTACAAAAAAAAAATTTAATTTTCAATCCAAAAAGATGAATTTTCAATCCAAAAAGGATGAATTTTTAACCAAATAGTTAAATTCTCTAGCAAGTAGTTGCATTTTTTCAAAAAATATGAAATTTATCTTAAAACAGAATAATTTTTTATCACAATAAAGTTGAATTTTCATCCAAAAAAGATTCCAGTTTACTCAGTAACATCAAAAATTGAATTTTTGTAACCAATCAATAACTTTCTACGAAATAAATAGAATTTTCAATCCGAAAATACGAATTTTTTTAACCAAAAAGGATGAATTTTTAACAAAATAGTTAAATTCTCTACCAAATAATTGCATTTTTATCCCAAAAAGATCAATTTTGTACTAAAACAGATGAATTTGTAATAAAAAACAGTTTTTTTTATTAGTGGAACTTTCAACCAGAAAATATTTCTGCTAAAAGAGGTCAAGTTTAAAATAAAAAAGACAAATATAAAAAAAGTTGAATTTTTAACCAAAAAGTTAACGAAAAAATTCAATTTTCTATCTAATAAATTAAATTCTGAGATTCTCATAAATTCTCAGAGAATTTATTTCTCGGTTTATATCTATTTCCGAATTTTCTAGAATATATTTGAAATATTTTAGAGTATTTTTAAAGATTCCAAGAAACTTTTAATAGATTTTAATAATTTAAGTAATTTAGAAGGGTTTTTAATATTTTCGGCTATTTTTCTGTATTTTGAAGGAAATTTCAAGAGCTTCAAACAGTTTCAAGCAATTACAAAAGATTGCAAAAGATTAGAAATATTGTAGGGTATTTTAAAAGATTTAAAGAAACTTGAAATATTTTTCAATAATATGAAAGGTATTTCAAAGGGTTTCAAGATATTAAGGTGTTTCTAAAACTTTCAGGGAATTTTCAAGAGCTTTAAAAAGTTTTAAAGGATTTTAAAATGTTTCAAGGAATTTCAAAGCATTACATTGATTTTAAGGGACTTAAAAAATTTTAATGGACTTTTACCAAATTTTCTGCAATTTTAGAAGATATGGCACAATTTTATAGGACCTTTAAGGTTTTAGGGTAATAATAATTGTAAGGGATATGACAGTTCTCAAGATATTTTCAAGTTTCAACGAATTCAGTGATTTCATAGGGTTTCAAAGATGTAAAAATATTTTAATATTTTAAAAAATTGAATGGATTTTTAAAGATTTTAGGATATTTTAAAAAGATTCCAAGGATTTTTCAGTTCATTTTAATAATTCGTATGGATTGAAAGGAATTTTAAATATATTATGGCATTTTGAAAGATTCCAGGAAATTTTTAATATGCTTCAGTAATTTGAAGGGACTTCAATGGAGTTTGAAGATTTTAAAGTATTAAAAATACTCCAAGGAATTTTTAAGAATTCTAAAAAGTTTCAAGTGGTTTAAAAAGATTTCAAAGGATCTAAAGTATCGTAGAGTATTTTTAATATATTTTAATGGTTTGACATCATTTCAACGGAATATTAAATATTCTAAAGGCTTTTATAGGAATTTCGAATATTTCAATGATTTTAAGGGATTTTAAAAGCTCTCAAGGTATTTTAATAAATTTTCCGGGATTTCGGGAATTTCCAATTTTATAATATTTTAGTGGATTTCAGAAGAAATGAGGAATTTCGTAGGATTTTAAATATTTTAAAATATTTTCGAAGATTACAATTTTTTCCGATTTTCGAATATTTAAAAAGATTCAAAAGAACCTTCAATTTATTTCAATAATTTCAAAGGATTGCAACAAATTAAGCAAAATTTGAAATGTCTTGTTTTAATAATTTGAAGTGAATTCAAAGAATTTACTAGAATTTAGAGTAGTTTTAAAAGTTCCAAGGAATTTTCAAGAGCTTTAAAAAGTTTCAAAAAATTTCAAAAATTTTCAAAGATTTTAAAGGATTTCAAATATTGTACAGTATTTAAAAAGATTCCAAGGAATTTTAAATTGATTTCAATAATTTAAAATTTTCGGAAGTAAATTGGAAAAATGTTAGGGTATTTTCGAAAATTCTAAGGAGTTTTAAAAAGCATTAAACAATTTCAGGGGTATTCCAAGGATTTAAATAATTTTAAGGAATTAAAAAAAAATTTAATGGCGTTTTAAAGAATTTCTTAGAATTTTTGACGATACAGAACGATTTTATAGGACCTATAATATTTTAGGATTTCAATGATTTTAAGGGATACAAGAGCTCTAAAGATATTTCGATAAATGTTCAAAGAATTTATTATTAAGCAAAACATCATTTTCTTTGTTGAAAGTTCAAATATTGTGTTGAATTTTTTTTTATTAAAAATTAAAAAATTTTGGTAAAAGTTGAGCGACTTTATTAAAAATACTTTTTTCTGTGTTTGTTAAAAATGCAATTGTTCGTTCGCAAATCAACTTTTTTGTTGCATAACTGTCTGGTTGGAAAATTTATTTCTTCGGTTGGAAACTGTACTATTTTGTTTAAATTTAATTTTTTTTTATTGAAATTTTAACTTTTTAATTTTTTTTTTAAATTCGTCTTCGAAAATTGATCTTCTTGTATTAAAGTTCGTCTTTTTGGTTTTAAAATTCATCTCTTTTGTTATAAATTTCTTATATTTTGGTTGTAATATCTACTATTACATTCTTTATTAAGAATTCATATTTGCAGGCTGAAAATTTAAGTATTTATATTAAAATGTAACTATTTTGTTTAAAATTCATCTCTTTTTCTTTAAAGTTCATCTACTTGGTATGTTTGAAAATGCAACTGCTTTTGGTTGAAAGTGTTCTTTTTGGGTAAAAAAAAAACGACAATTTGATTGAAAAGTAAAGTTTGTTTTGTTGAAAATATTATTATTTTGTTGAAAAATGATCTATTTGGTTAAAAAGGCATATTTTTTCAAAAATTGTACTGTTTTGTTGAACATTTGTATATTTCGACAAAAAATGCAGCCTTATTGAAAATTCATCTCTTTTAGTTAAAAATTCTTTTATTTGGTTGAAAAGTTTATCTTTTTTTTATACTTTTATCAATTCGTGTTTTTTGCTTGAAAATGTAACTATTCGGTTAAAAATTCCACGGTTTTTGATTAATGTTTAGATTTCTGTAGGTTGAAAATTCAATTACATATTTGATTAAAAATTCAACTATTTCGTTGAAAATTTAATTATTTTGTTGAAATATCCAGTACTTTGTTAAAAAGTCATCGGCTTTGGTCGAAAACTCAATTAAACTCATTTGAAAGTTCGTCCTTTTTGGATTGAAAGTTCATATTTTATCGTAGAAAAGTTATCGTTTTTGGTTGAAATAAATCAATTTAATACTTTTAAATTTTAATCTGACCGAATCCATTTCAAATTAGACAGGGTCCTACACTAAAAATTGCAGAATCTCTCGAGGGTGAAATGTTTTATTTTTTAGAGGCAGTTAGGCGATAAGTATTTTTCTGATTTGTAAACAGAATTTTTTCTAAAAAGTTTTGCGTATTTGAATGTTGTGCTTTATTTTTTTAAAACATCGATTTTTTTTCTTTAAACCTCTTTAAATTTTTTGTAAATTTTTGTTTTTGAACTCGCACTTTGATAATGAAGATATCTTGTAAGTTTAATGGTTGCTAAATAAGTTTTGTAACCAGGATAATTATTTTTTGTAATTTAAGTAATAAAAAGTGAACAAAAACGATTTGACAAAACGATTTTAAACTAGTTCAAAATTTAAGATTATTCAGATTTTAACGTTAAAGCTTAAACGGTTTCAATTTGAAAATCTTAGTCATTAAACAAATGTGAACGTGTGACTGAAAGTTTATAAACTATTTTCAACTTCAAAATAACTTCATAATAGTGCAATCTTAATTAAAGGATTTTATTAAATTTATAATATTTTTTCAGTCTGAAATATTCAATTTTTAACATATTCAATTTGAAATTTTTAATTTAAAAAATATTAATTGTTGAATATTGAGCAATATTTGAATTTTTATTTGAGATAAGTAAATTGAAACCAAATATTTAAAGGTAAAGAATCTTTAACTGAATTGTTTGACATAGAAAACCTAGAATCGTTAAAATTTGGAAGAGCCTTTAAACTTTGAGCGTTACAATTTTAATTTTTGTATTTGAAAAATGTTTCATTTGTAAGTGAAATTTATTTATATTGATTTATAATTTACAATTTATAAATTAAAGTTTGTAGACAAAATTTGAGTAATTTTAAGAGATATTTAGGAGTTTTAAAAAGATAAAAAATTATCATGCAAATTTTAGAAATTTTTCTTAAAATCTTTTTAGAAACATTTTTGCAAATTTTTTTTAAATCTTTAAACAAATTTTTAATATTCTCTTAAAATAATTTTTCAAAATGAAAAGTTATTTTTTATTTTCCTAGGAATCTTAACCCATTCGTTGGCAGAGAGAATTCGACAAAAAATGCCCAAAATGGCAGGAATATTTGTTGTTCTGAAAATTTGTATCCTTGTATTTTTGGGGTCGCTGAATCCGAATCTGAAGTCAAAATTCATAAATTCAAAATGGCGGATCCAATATGACGGACGAAAGTACAAAAAACGACTTTATTTAGATAAATCTTGGTACTTACGGGTTTTTGGGGCAGCTGAACCCAAAACTGAAGTCAAAATTCGAAAATTTATAATGGCGGATCCTACTACTCAGTGTAATAAATTCTACGAAGCCAAAAGTAGGATCTACTTTATATGGTTTAGTCTGTCCATTTTTAACTTTCCAAATTTTAAGTACCAAGATTTATCCAAATCGAACCGTTTTTTGTATTTTCGTTTGCCATTTTAAATTTTCAAATTTTGACTTTAGATTCGGATTCAGCAACCCCAAAAACCCGTAAGTGCCGAGATTTATACAACTTGAGCCTTTTTTTGTATTTTCATCCACCATATTGGATCTGCCATTTTTAATTTTCTCATTTTAACTTCAAATTCGGATTAAGCGACCCATAAGTACCGAGATTTATCCAAATCTAGTCGTTTTGTTATTTTCATCCGCCATTTTGAATTTTCAAATTTTGACTTCAGAGTCGGATTCAGTGACCCCAAAATCTCCCGAGCAAGACTTGAATGCAAAATCGGAGTAAGTTAAATAGAAAAAAAGAAGAGTGACGCCTTTTGCGTCAATGCCAAGGAAGGGGTTAAGAAAATGTTGTATTCTTTTGAAGCCTTTCACAATTCTTGAAAAGAATCTAATTTTTTATTCAAAATCTGCGAAAATCTAAATTTTGTTCTATATTAGGCTATTATTTCTAGTTTTACCTTAAGTTTCAATCTTCAAAACTTCTACATGTCTCCTAAAATTACTCAAATTTCGCCTACAAATAATAAATGTTCACTTATTATTTATACATCCAAATTTCTAGAAATTTTCTCAAATTTGCAGGATTTTCTGAAAATTGTAGAAAAAAATTCAATTTATTTTGACAGATATTTAGAAGTTCTGAAAAAATTCCAAAATAATTTTTTATTTAAAACCAATTTAAAACAACTTCTAGATTTCTCAAGATTTTGAAATAAAATTTTGAAGCTTTCCAATGATGTTTAAACTATTTAAAAAGATAATAATTGAATTTATAATTAAAGAAGTGTTCAGTTAAAATGTTTTCAATTTTTCAATGTTTAATGTTTCTAGCTTAAAATTCCTTTAAATTACATAATTTTGAAAATTTCAAAGTTGATTGATTGATTTTTTTATTTAGAGCATTGAAAATGATAACGTTGATTTATATTTTTTTATATTGAAAAATGTTAGTACCTTCAATTTTATACGCGTAAATTATTGAGCATTTGAATAAAAAAAATTTAAGTAAAAACTTTTAAATTTCAATTTTAAAAGTTCAAAATTTAACAGTTCCACTTTGAGTGCTTTCATTTGCAGCTCAGTTTTTATTACCTCAAGTGAAATTTTTTTTAGCTTCAGTGGTCCATTTTTTTAGTTTCATTGACCGTGAAAAAAGTTTGCAAACCGGGAAAAAACCGGGAATTTATTTCGTCGTTTAAAACGGCCACCCTGTTGTTGAAAAAATCTATTTTGAATTATTTTAGAAAAACCGCTGTCATTTTTCTAATTTTAAACCTTTTTTCAATTTTTCAATGTTGTTTAAAAATCGATAAAATACGTATCGCCTAATTTTCTCTAAAAAACAACATATTTCGCCCTCGAGAGGTTCTGCGATTTCAAGTATAGGGCTCTGCCTGATTTGAAATGGATTCGATCTCCGAAATTCTTTTATTCCAGTTGTAAAAGATTCTGTGTTAAAAAATACCAATAGCTTAAAATTCTAGTCTTTGTATCTTAATGGCCAGGGAAAAGATAGGGAGTTTTGAGAATGAAGTTTTTTAGCTACCCTGAAACACTTGATTCATTGACGCCCATCAATTCAGTATTTGATTTTTTACATGTCATTCGAACTATTTGCAGCCACTTCATTCACGGTCGAATGGGAAAATGTTGTTCTTCACGATAAACCCGAGGATGGGGCTTTCACGTTTCAAGCGACTTTACACCAAAACGGCGACATTGTATTCGTCTATACCGCTATACCACTTGTTGTAGAAAACATCACAGACACGCTGCATCCAGTCAAGGTTGGCTTGAGTGACGCTTACATCATGGACAGAACTGTATTCTGTGAGTATTTACAAAAAGTATTTTTATTTATCAGGGTAGCGACTTGACCGGGAATTTTATTGGCCCGGAAGAAGCCGAGAAATTACCGGGAATTTATTTTAAAACCCGGGAATACACGTCTGATCGCAGTAAAATTCAAGTTTTCATTATTTCAATAATTATTGTCAATTATTTCAAAAATTTAACTATTTGTTTAAAAATTCTTCTTTTCGGTAAAGAATTCAAGGATTCCAGTTAAATAATAATAATTTTAGTTACAAATTCATCTTTCAGGCTGGAAATAAAATTACTTCGTAGAGAGTTCAATACGTTTTTTTTTTATTACCAAGAATTAGATAGTTAGTTTGTTGGAAGTTAAACTCGTTTATTGAAAATTAATTTTAATGGTTAAAGATTCATTATTTTAATTAAAAATTGATTTTTTTTTGGTTGAAAGATGAGCTATTTGTTGGAAAAAATCGTTTTTATTTGGATGAAAAGAAATTTTTTTTTGCCAAAAATTTAACTATTTTTCTTTTTCGACTGATAATAATTATTTTTTTAAATTGAAGATGTAACTATATTATTAAAATTTGATGATTCCATTTTTGGTTGAAAAATGATATTTTTCTTTAAAAGATAATCTCCTTTTTTTAAATTCTTCTTTTCGTTTGAAAATTAAACTCTTTTGTTTAAAATTATTATTTTTGTATCATAATGATTCATTATTTAAATTAAAAATTCATTTTTTTGGTTGAAAAATAAACTATTTGATTGAAAAATTGTTTTTTCTTTGGATGAAAGAAAATTTTTGTTTGTCAAAAATGTAACTATTTTTTTTTAATTGTTTTTTTTTTGTTAATAATAATTATTTTTTAAACTGAAGATATAACTATATTATTAAAATTTGCTGTTTCAATTTTTGGTTGAAAATTGATCTTTTTTGGATTAAAATTCAAGTATTTGGTTGAAAATCGAGATTAAACTGTTTGTTTGAAGATTTATGCACTTTGTAAAAAATTCATCTTTTTTTGTAGAAAATTTCAATTTATGATTAAAAATTCATCTTTTTGGCAGGTATAAAATTCACCTATTCCAGTTTAAAATTCTTAATTTCAGTTGAAATTCATCAGTTTGTCAAATTCAGCTTGTTAATCAATTTCTCTAACTGACAATTTAACTGTTACATTTTTGGTTGAAATTCGATTTTTTGTCGTTGAAAATTCACTTATGCCATTAAAAATCGATTTTGTGTTAGAGAATTATCTTTTTTTTTTAACAAGTTTAATCTCCTTGTTTAGAAATTCTTCTTTTAGGTTAAAAATTCAAGGATTCCAGTTAAATAATAATCATTTTAGTTCAAAATTCATCTTTCAGGTTAGAAATAAAATTACTTCGTAGAGAGTTAAACTCTGTTGTTAAAATTTTTTTCTATTATGATTCATTATTTTATTTAAAAATTGATTTTTTGGTTGAAAGGTGAGCTATTCGATTGAAAAGTTGTTTTGGATTTGGATGGAAAGAATTTTTTTTGCTAAAAATTTAACTATTTTGTTTTTATTTTTTCCTTTTTTGAATAATTTTTTGTAACTGAAGATGTAACTATTATTAAAATTTAATGATTAAATTATTGATTGAAAAATGATACTTTTCGTTGAAAATTTGTCTTTTTGAGAATAGAGAATTTATATTTATGATTAAAAAAAAAAACTTTTTGGTAGGTATAAGATTCACCTAATCTAGTTGAAAATTCATAATTTTGGTTGAAATTCATCAGTTTGGTTGAAAATTAATTTCTCCACCTGAAAATTTAACTGTTACAGTTTTGGTTCAAAATTAAATTTTGGAAATAGAAAAAAATTACTTCGTTGAAAGTTAAATTCTTTTGTTAACAAAAAATTGTTTTGTTATGAATATTCATTATTTTAATTAAATATTCTTTTTTTTTAAAGATAAGGTATTTGATTGAAAAATTGTTGTTTATTTAAATGAAAAGGAATTTTGTTGCAAACAATTTAACTATTTTTTTGAAAACTTGTTTCTATTTTGATTGAAATTTGTTTTTTATCTGAAATTGTAACTATTATTCAAGTTAAAAATTCCATAATTTTAGTTTAAAATTATCTCTTTGGTTGAAAATTCATGTTTTGACTAAATATTTAATTATTCAATTTTTCTGATGAGAAATGATCTATTTTAATTGAAAATTCGTCTTTTTTCGCTGAACATTGATTTTTTAAAATATAAAACGTAATTGTCGCTGTTTTTGTTGACAATTTATATATTTTTTTATTAAAAATTAGTTTGGTTTGATTGAACATTCAACTATTTTAGTTGAAGATTCCATTGTTTTAGTTAAAACCTCATCTTTTTGGTTTAAAATTCAACTATTCCATTTTCCATGTATTTCGTTGAATATTTTTCTTCTTTAATTGATAATTCATCTTTTTCGTTATGAATTCATGTATTTTATTGATAATTGTATTTTTGGGCAGAAACTCAATCTTTTTTGTTTTGAAAATTAATCTTATTGTTTAAACTGTTCAGAGGTGTCAGAAAATTTCAAAAAAATTTAGGAAATAAGTTTCAGGTCTCTTCTTGACATTCCAATAGTTCTAGATTGAAAATTTCCTAAAAATTAACAAATAAAAAAGTTCAATCAATAAACAACATGCAATTTTGACAATATTACTAAAAAATTAATACCTGTACGTTAAATTGTTATTAAGAACAAATATTTCTGGGATTAACTCTTTATATTATAATCCTTCAAAAGCAATTACTTTTATGTGAATTGGTTTAAAAAAAATATTTCTTTTATCAAATTTGGAAAAAGGAGGTTAAAAAAAATCCCTGTTCCAAGCCATAATTCGTCACAATTTAAAAGTCCTTTCTTCCAAATTGGAGAAAAAGAAAGTACTTTAAGTAGTTTTTTGAGTAAAAGTAGTAATATTCGTAAGTATTACTATAATGAATTATTTTATTTTATTTATAAGTAGTAATATTCAATATTTCTTCAAAGAAGAAATATTGCTGTTCGTCGTGAACTCATCTTTCTTTAGTTAAAAAAATTCAACTAATTGGTTGAAAGTTAAACTCTTTTGTCAAAAATTTCTTCTTTTTTTTTGGTTGAATGTTCATCATTTTAATTAAAAATTCATCTTTGTTTGAAAATGTAACTAGCTTGTTGTAAATTAATTTTTTAAACTAAAAAGTTAGCTATTCCAGTAAAGAATTTAACTTTTTTTTGAAAATCCGATTCTATTTTTGATTGAATCTTTTTTTTTTGTAGAAAATAATTCTTATTGGTTAATAATTTATTTTTTGCTAGGTATAAAATTCTTCAGTTTGGTTGAAAGTTAATTTTAGGTTAGTAATAAATTTACTTGGTTGAAAAATATACTCTTGTTCAATTTAATTTTTTTATTGAAGATTCAGCATTTTAATTAAAAATTCACTTCTTTGGTTGAAAAATGAGCTATTTTATCAAAAACTTGTTTTTTTCTTAGGAGGGAAAGGAATTTCTTTACCGAAAATTTAACTATTCTATTTTTGGTTGAAATGTCATATTCTTTTATGAAAACTAAACTATTTGGTTGAAAATTTATGTAATTAAATAATTGTGTGTAATTAAGTAATCTTATTGGTCAAAATCCTTTTTTTTGTAACTCGAAAATGCAACTATTTCAGTTGCAGATTCATTATTTTAGTTGAAAATTCTTCAGTTTGGCTTAAATTTATTTTTTCAACTGAAAAGTTGACCTTCCATTTGGGTGGATAATTGACCTATTCTAGTTCAAAATTTAACAATTTGGAAGTAAATTTGTCTGTTTAAATTAAAAATTCATTAATTTCGTTGAAAATTCACGTCTTTTTTTTATTACTCTTTTTTTGTAGGAGCTGTTTTTTTTCTCTTTGAAAGGTAATTTTTTGTAAGATTTATCATTTTAATTAAAAATTAATTCCTTTGGATGAAAAATAAGAAATTTCTTTACCGAAAATTTAACTATTTTTCGAAAAATCTGATTGGTAAAGCATTACATTTTTAACGGGAAATTTAACTATTCTACTTTTGGTTGAAGTTTCTTATATTTTTTATTGAAAACTGAACTATTTGGTGGAAAATTGATATTTTTTATTTTAAAATTAAATTATTTGTTTAAAAATGTATGTAATTTGTTGAAAATTCATCTTATTGGTTGAATTTTCCTTTTTTGTAGTAGGTAGAAAATCTTGTTGGGTAAAAAAAATGCAACTGTGCTTGAACTTTCATCTTTTTTAATTGAAATACCGAGTATTACATGTTTAAAATACATCTTTTTGTATGTTAAAAAAATTGACTTTTTAGCTTGAAAATGTAACTCGTTTCTTAAAAATTTGTCTTTTTTCGTAGAGGAGGAGTCTTCTGGGTTGAAAATGCATACATGTAGCTTGAAAATTTATATTTTTTATTTGAAAATCCATTTCTTTGCTTAAAAATATAACTATTATATTGAACATTCATTTTTTTTTGGTTTATAAAAATTAATTTTTTTAACTGAAAATATAACTATTTCATTTTCTATTAAAAATTGATCTTGTGTCATTTAAAATTTCTGTATTTTGTTCAAAAATTTTGTTTGTAGAAAATTAATCCTCTTGATTGAAAATTCACCTTTTTAGTGGAAAATTTCATTATTTTGGTATTAAATTCAGATTTTCAGCTACAAATTCGACTATTTAATTCAAAATTAAACAATTTGGTAAAGAGTTAATTTTGTAGTTCAAAATTTACGTTTTCGGGTTGAAAAATCGAATGTTTTGAGAAAAATTCATGTATTTCATTGAAAATTATTCTTTTGGTAGAAAATTAATCTTATTTGTTTATATTGCATCCATTGCGATTGTGGGTTCAAAAAAATTTATTTGTTAAATTCAAATATTTAAAAATTGTGTTTTTTTTTCTTGAAAATTAATTTTTCAAACTTAAAAACTGTTCCATGTTTGGTTTAAAACTGACCTTTTATAGTTGAAAATTCAACTATTTTGTTAAAAATTTAACTCTTTTTTTTTTTAACGTCGTCTGTTTCGTTTGAATGTTATCTCTTTTGTTAATAATTTCATATTTTTTGGTTGTAGTATCAGCTAATACATACTACGTTGTGGATTTTCTTTTTTGGCTATAAATTCAACTGTTTCATTGAAAATACAATATATTTCGATTTGTAATCTTAGGAATTTAAAGTGTTTCGTATTGAATTCAATATAGTATCTACATTAATTTTTATCTAAAACAATTTATTCCTTTATAGAATTTAAATACAAATTTGCAAGGAATCTGTATTATCATCAGAGATTAACAGAAGTTCTTAAAGTCTTGTTATACTAGATGGGGCTATGAATTGAACATATTTAAAATTAAATTTTTTGATGAAAAAAGATTTTTTCTCCGCTGGGATTCGAACCACAGAACTTTCGATTGCCAGTCGGGTGCTTTTCCCTTAAGCTACATGAGAAATTCTTAAGTATTTCTGAAAAAGGATTATTCTTTCTACCTCTCTAGTAGCTTAAGGGAAAAACACCCGGCCGGCAATCGAAACTTCTGTAGTTCATTTCTCAGCGGAGCGAAAGAGATCTTTTTTCAGAAAAAATGTAATTTGAAGAAAAAATAAAATAATAACATTTAAATTAAAAAAATTTGCTTACTACTGCCCGTTTTTAGTTGTTCGCAGGAAAACCATCTACGAATATCACCGCGTAAACTTCAATCGTCAAGATATTAAGAATTATACGGTTATATACTTGACGGCGTTGCCCACGTGTCTGGAAATGGAAAATTGCAACGATTGCGTCACGAAAGTAATAGATTTCGATTGCAAGTGGTGTCCTGAATTGCAGCAATGTAGCACCGGAATTTCCCGATCTAAACAGGATTGGCTGTTGAAGGGATGCGACAGGAAAAATATTAAGGAAGAAGCCAGTTGCCCGACGAGGACCACGTCTTACAAAGACCAAGTTGATGCTCGAGGACATGAAGGACATATTACGAGAGACGAGGAATTGTCAGCGAGTGTAGAACCCAGTCAGCATTCAGGACCTGCAGCAGATCCTTTAGAACATGGTATTTTTTTCAATTTTTATTTATATTACGATTCAACAGTTAATTGAAGATTTGCCGTACAGAACTAGATAATGAACAAAATCGGAATTTTTGAGGAGAGCGAAATAACGTTCTGTAAAATCATAATCAAGATTTAAAGATAAAAAAAAAGTTTACTCCAAAGCTGAAGTGTTTCTGAATTGAGGACAAGGAATTATGGTTTTAAAAAAATTATTAATTATAAGAAGGCAACAATTTGAAAGATCAAATTTCATTGCTTTTGAAGATCGTTTTTTGTTAGAGACTAAAAATCAATTTAAAATTATTTTTAAATAATAAAAAATTGCTCCCGAGATATGGAGAGGCTGAATAAGAATAAAAAAGTTTTCGGGCAAAGAAATTGTTCTTTTCCGGGAAAATAAAGATTTAATATGATAGTATCGACTGTAAGAAACTATTTTTCGATGAAAGGTCTTTAAAAAGAAGAGGTAAAATAAAAAAAGTTAAATAAAAAGAAGTTAAGGGAAAAAAAACCTTATAAAAGTGGCTTTTTATAAAAAATCAAGATTTAATATTTTAGGTTGAAATTTGATTGGTACTTTGGTGCTGAAAAAACTGGTAAGCACTTTAATTTAAGGAATTTTTCTTTGTAAAAAAATATATTTAATTATTTTACTGTATAGTACAGAGTCAGTCATTTGGTTTTAAATTACCAATCGTTTTATTTCTATATTACAAATTAGATTTTGAACAAATCCTTCCAACACAAAATGTATTTAATTTTTTAAGTTTTCTTTATGCAAAAAGCCCATTTTTTGAATATAAATTTGGTTACTTTCTTCTCGTTTTTCGCTTAAATGCGAACTGATTTAAAAGAACCCAAAAAAACTAAAAACCTAATTTTTGGTTCAAAGTTAATTATTTGCTTTCAAATGTCTGCTTTTATATTTTTAGTCCAGAATTCATCCTTTTTTTTGCTGAATAATTCTACTATTTAGTTCGAAAATTTAATTAATTGATCGAAAATGCAACTAATTTGTTCAAAATTCATTTTTTGGGGTCAAAAATTCAACTGTTTTGCTGAACATTTGACTTTTTGTATAGAAAATGATCCTTTTTTTCTAAAGATTCAACCTTTTGGTAGAAATGTAATCTTTTTGGTTGAAAATTTATCTTTGTCTGTTAAAAATAAAGTGTTTTGTTAAAAATTCATATTTTTTGATTGAAAAATCCTTTATTTGGTTGATAATTCAACTATTTTTGATTAAAGTTTAATCTTTTTAATTTGAAAATTCGACTATTTGGTTGTAAATTTATTTTTTTTAGGTTTAAAGTTCAATTATTTGGTTAAAAATGTACTTTTTTGTAGAAAATTCATATTTTCGGGTTGAAAATCCCACTGCTTTGTGGAACATTAGTCTTTTCCGGAAGAAAATTCGTATATTTGGATTGAATATTAAACTATTTGGATAGAAAATTTGAACTATTTGTTGAAAATTCATATTTTTAGTTAAAAAATTAGCTGTTTTGTAAAAAATTCGTCATTTTAGCTTAAAAACTAAAATATTTTGGTAGGAAATTCAAAGTTTTGTTGAAAATTAATTTTTCGTTGAAAATTATTTTTTTTTGGGTTCAATATACAACGATTTTAGTTGAAAATTCAACTATTTTAGTTAAAAGGTCCACTACTTAGTTCAAAATTATCGTTTTGTAAAAAATATATATTTTTAGGTTAAATTATTCGCTTGAAAATTAACTATTTTGTTGAAAAGTAATCTTTTTTTGGTAAAAAATTCAAACTATTTGTGAAATATTCGTCTTTTTCGATAGAAAATTCGTCTTTCACGATTTAAAATTCATCTTTTATGGTAGAAAAATCATCTTTCTTAGTTGATAATTAACGTTTTTGTTTAAAATTGATCTTTTCTAAATTAAAAGTCCTTATGTATATTTTTGGTTAAAAAATATTATTGTTCAGTTAAAAATATAATTTTTTTTAAATTTAATAATTCAAGCTTCTTGCTTGAAAATTCAACTGTTATGGAAAATTCGTCTTTTCGGATTGAAAATTCAACTACATATTTTGATAAAAAATTTATTTGTTTGAAAATTGAATTATTTGGTTGAAAATTTAACTGTTTTTATTGTAGATTTAACTATTTGGCGTAAAATAAATTTTTAGTTGAAAATTCATTTTTTTTTGTTGAAAATTAAACTATTTGGTTAAAAATTCAACGTTTAGATTGAAGATTAACTTTTTTTGTTGTTAACTTTTTGTTAAAATTCACATTTTTGAGTTGTAAATCCAAGTGTTTTGTGGAGAATTTGTTTTTTAGCTTGAATTTTTAATAATTTGGTAGAACATTCAGCAGTGTGGTTACAGATTCAAATATTTGGTTGAAAATGAACTTTTTTGTTGAAAATTCATATTTTCAGTTAAAAAAATTTAACTGTTTTGTAGAAACTTAGTCTTTCTGGCGTAAAAATTCAAGAAACAAGTTAAAAATGTTTATTTTACGGCAGAAGAGTCACCTATCTTATTGTTGAAAATAAACTTTTTTTGAATAAACTTTTCGAGTTTGAAAGTCTAAAATTATATTTTTGTTTACAAATTATTATTTGGTATGCAAATTCGGCTGTTTTGTGGTAAATTGGTCTTTTCGGATTTAAAAAATCGAATATTTTGATTCAAAATAGGGTTTTTTGAAATGAGAATTCAATCAATTTAGTTAAAAGTTCCACTATTTGGTAGAAAATTATGATTTTTGTTAGAACTTTAACTTTTTAATTAAAAAATTCAACAATTTTGTTAAAAATTCATTTATTTTGTGGAAAATTGACGTGTTTGTTAAAAATGTGTCTTTAGATGTAGGTAGAAAATTGATTTTTTTTAGTTAAAAATTAATTTCTTCGGTGAAAAATATAACTATTTGGATGAAAATGAACTTTTTTTGTTAAAAATGTATATATTCGGGATACAAATCTACTTTTTTGTAATAAATTCATCTTTCTGACTTGAGAATTCAACAATCATGTTGAAAATAAACTTTTTGCTGGAAATTCGTCTTTTTATGTTGTAATATCAAGTATTAAGTTTTCCGTTGAGAATTCCTATTTGTTTCAAATTAAATTCAATGTGGTACTAAATTAATTTTTTTATGTATTATTTTATTATTCCTCTATTATAGTGAACAATTAGCCTATTTCTCCTGTTTTGAGATCATTTTGGGTTATGAAGTGTGTATTTGAATAATAATTGCATTTATATAATTGTAGCTCGGGACAAGATGAACATGGGCGTCTCGGGAATAATCGGAATAATGGTAATGATTTCTCTCATTGCTGGTTTGGCTGGTTGGGCTGCCTATGCGTATCGAAACCCACACAGTGCGTCTGGACAGATGCTTATTCGAGTAAGTAATTACGAGTAAAAATCAAATTTTGTTTTCATATTCTTACGTCTTTTTTAGTTGTAAATTCAACTATTTCATTGAAAATTTATCTCCACTAGTTGAAAATTCAATTGTTTTTAGAAAGTTCTTTTTTTGGCTCAAAAATTCAATACTTTGGTAGAAAATTTAATTATTTGGTAAAAAATTAAAATTTTTTCTTAAAAAATCAACAATTTGATTAAAAATTAAATTGTTTGGTAGAAAATACCTTTTTTTAATCAAATCCATTCATTTTTTTTTTTTAATTTCATCTTTTTTGGTAAAAGTGCAATTTTTTGATTGGAAATTCTTGCACTTGGTGAAATTTCTTTTGTTTTTGTAAAAAGTCAATCTTGCTGATTCAAAATGTAAGTTTTTGGTGTTAAATTTAATTATTTTGTTATAGAATTCAACTTATTATCTAAAAATGATACCTACTATTTATTTGAAAATTTAACAATTGGTTCAAAAATACATTTTTTTGTTTGAAAATTAATCTTCTTTGTTGAAAATATATCTTTTGGGTTGAGGATTCCACTATATTGTTGAAAATTCGTCTCTTATTTATTAATTTAACTATTCTATCTATGGCTGACAACTTATCATTTTAGTTGAAAATTCAACTATTGGTTAAGAAAAAAACTTTCTTGATTGAAAATTAATCTTCTTGTTGAAAGTTCATCTCTTATGTTACAAATGTCAACTGGATTAAAAAATTCGAATTTTAGCTTGAAAACTTAATTCTTTTGTTAAAAATTTGTCTTTTTGGCAAGAGTTGAATCTTCTTGATTGAAAATGTATCTATGTAGGCTGAAAATTGATCTTTTTCAGTAGAAAATTAATTTTCTGGTTTAAAAATAAAACTATTTGGTAGAAAATTCGTTTTTTGTTTGCTAGAAATAATTATTTTAACTAAAAAAAAACTATTCCATTTTTGGTGTAAAATTTATCTTTATTCGTTAAAAATTCATGTATTTTGTTAATAAATTTTGATTGTAGAAGGTTACCATTCTTGATAGAAAATTCATGTTTTTTCTTGGAAAATTCAATTATATAGGTATAAAATTCAAATATGGGGCTACAAATTTGCTGTTTATTCCAAAATTTAATAATTTTGTGCAATATCAACGTTTTTTCTATAAATGCATTTTTTCGTGTTGAGAATTAAACTGTTTTATAAAAAATTCAAATGCATATTTTTTTTATTCAGTCTTTTTGGGTCTTCGTGTATTTTTTTTTAGCAAAAAATTCTACTATTTGTTTGAAAACTTAACAGTTTGTTACAATATCACTTTTTTGTTAAAAATTCGGCTTTTTTGGTAAAATTAAACTATTTTTGATTAAACATAAAAATCTTTTTTGGTTTAAATATCTATTGTTACATTATTCGTTGAAAATCTATATTTTTGGTTAAAAATATATCCAATTAGTTAAAGACTTAATCACTTTGTAAAAGAATAGTTTTTTTGTTAAAGATTCATCATTTTAGATGAAAACTCATCTCTTTGGTTGAAAATGTGACATTTTTTTGCTGAAAATTAAAGTCTTAACTGAAAATTCAACTATTCCAATTGAAGATTTATCATTTTAGTTGAAAATTCGTCTTTTTGTTTAAAAATGCATCTGTTTTAGTCGAAATTTAATCTTTTTTGGAATACGTACAACTCTTTTGCTAAAATTTAGTCTTCTTTGGTTGGCGATTCAACTATTTTTCTGTGAAATTTCACCTTTTTTGGTAGAATTCAATTGTTTTTTATTTAAATTTAAAAACTTTTTTCGTTGAAATATCTATGATTACATTATTCCTTGAAAGTTCGCCCTTTTTGGTTGTAAATTGACTACTTATTTGAACGCTGAACCACTTTGTTAAAAATTCATTTTTTTATTGATTGTTTATCTTTTTAGTTGAAAATGTATCTCTGTGGTTGAAAATTCGTTGTTTTTTTTTAATTAATTTTTTTTTTCTACTGAAAATTTAACTTTTCCATTTTTGGTTGAAAATTTCTGTTCGAAAATTCGACTAAGCGATTGAAAAATGTACCTTTGTAGATAGAAAATTCAAGTATTTGGTTTAAAAATTCCACTATTTTGCTGAAAATTTAATACTTTTTTTGAAAATTCAACTATTCGATTAAAAACATTTTTTTAAAATATTTTACTTACATTTATTTACTTTTTTTAAGCGGTTGAAAAATTATATACTGCCGTAGAAAAGTTCTTGACCAGCTCTTTTTTGATGACTGATTAAGTTTTCCTTATTTTAATTTTTTCAGAGCTTAAAAGTTTCTTTTTAAAGGGTTGAATTCTCTCAAAATTCGGTATAAAATGCGCCCAGGCTGAAGTCAATTTGTCTTTTTTTTAATTAGATGTTGCAGAAATAGTGTAAATTTCAATGTTTTCATGGTGGCCGCTGGACCGTGAAACCGGGAATTTTATGAGACTGGGAAAACCGGAAAATGACCGTGAATTTATTTTTAATAATAATTAATAATGATAATTTTAATAATAAAATTATTTAAGATTGCTAGGAAAATTAAAAATTACTTTTTTTTAATTATTTGAAATTCGAATAATTTTAAAAGAAGTTGTGAAAAACTTTTGATAATATTTTTGAATTTGAAAAAATTCGAAACAACATTTTGACGTTTCAAGATCTTGAAATAGAATTTCTAAGCATTTTAAGGATTTTTCAACTATTTAAAATTAAAATAATTTAACATAACATAATTCAGAATAATAATCAGGAATTTCAAATTTTAACCAATTCCGAGCTAGCACTAAAAATTTTCGAAAAGGAACAAAATTCTGAATTGGAACAGGAAATTTTTCCAAAGAATTATAATTCTGAGTTAAAGCAGAGAATTTTCAAATTTGAACAAATTCTGAGTTGCAACTGGTATTTATCCGAAAGAATTATAATTCTTCGTGGAACAGGAACTGTTAAAATTTAAATAAATTCCGATCTGAAACAGGAATTTTTTGTTAGAATGAATTCTCATTCTAAGTTGAAACGAGATATATTATTTTGGAGAAAAATTAGACTTATAAATTGAAACAGGGAATTTTACAAAAAGTTCTAATTCTTGAAACTATTTGAAATGGAAAATTTTCGACAAGAATTAAATTTCGGGATTTAAAAAGGGAATTTTTCGAAAAGAATTAAAATTTCGGATTTAAATAGGGAATTTTATATTTTTCACAATTGATATAAGTTCAAAATTTGTAATTTGACAGTTTCACTGGATTTATTTTTAAATTGTGCATTTGAAAAGTGATAGTAGCTTAAATATTATACGTTCAAATTGTTGAGCATTTTAATACAAAATTGTTGAATGAAACAAATTTTCAACTTCAATTTTCGAAATTTAAATTTCAAGAGTTTCACTTTGAGTGCTTTAATTTGCAATTTAGTTCTTATTACTTCGAATGGAACAATTAGATTTAGTGTTCGGTTTTAAAAATTGTATTGACTGTGAAGAATGTTTGCAAATCGGGAAATAACCGGGAAATTTTTTCTTTGACAAAAATGGCTACCCTGGTTTTCTTAAATGTTCAATAACTTCCGAAATAATAAAAAAATTTGAAAACATCTTATCTTTAGGCCAATCAGAATCAAAATTTTATAAACATATATTTTGAGGAAATTACATAGAAACTTTATGATTATATGTTTCATATATTTTACAAAAATATTTTTGTTACCAAAAAGAATATTGCAGTGTTTCCAACTTTTTTATTACGACTTCAAATTCTTGCAATTCGATCAATTTTCTTACGATTTATACTCATAAGCTGTTATTAAAAAAAATTCGATGTATTCATCTTTTGTAGTAGAAATTAATATTCTTGGTTTACCAAAAATTCAAATGTTTGGTTGAACATTCATCTTTTTGCGTAGATTAATTCATCCTTATGAATGATAAAAACACCTTTTGATAGAAATTTATCATTTTTGGTTTAAAATATAAAATAAAGTGTTTTGTTAAAAATTCGTCTTTTTGGCTTCAACATTGAAATATTTGGTTGAAAAAATAAATGTTTAATCTTTTGAGTTTGAGAATTCAACTATTTGGTAAAAAATGAACTTTTTTGTTGACAATTAATATTTTTTTATTGATAATCCTACTGCTTTGTGAAACATTCGTCTTTTTCAACCGAAAATTCGTATATTTGGATTGCAGTCAACGCAGAGTGTCACCTATTCACCTTTTGTCACCTATTTTCAATTTTGTCACCTATCTTAGGAATTTTTCACCTTTTTCTCCTATTTTGGGGTTTCTCATATTTTTTCAGCTTTTTTCAGTTGAAAAAGTACAATTTCATTCAAAATTACAACTTGCACACCAAACACAGTTTTTATCACACTTTCCTAGTCGACGAATCTCGAAGAAAATGATCGAATTTGCAAACAAAAAAAATTAAACTTCAACCAGGACAGGTTGCATTTTCAAACATAATCTTAAATTTTATATTTAAAAAATGAATATTTTACAAGCCAGTTTAATTTTGAAGCAAAGAAGACGAATTTTCAACTAAAAAATATTACTTCTAACAAATGAGGATTTTTACACCAAAAGGATTGATTTTCTATCCAAAAATTTTTAACCAAGAGATGAACTTTTAGCCAAAAGGTGATATTTTTTTTTAGCAAATAGTTGAATTTTCCAACCAGGAAGACGATTTTTAAAGTAAAAGAGAATTTTCAATCCAAAAGTTATCAATATTCGAAAAAATATAACTTTTTAAGAAAATAGTTGAATTCAGATTGATTCTGAAAAAGAAATATAATACTTTTTTTTTTGTTTTTGATAAAAAGAACTAACTTTCAATCGAAATAGATTTTTTGAACCAAGAGATTAATTTTAAACAGAAAAAAGGTGACTTTTTAAGAACCTAGTTCAATTTTCAATAAAATAAATAAACTTTCAAACAATTTGTAGAATTTTGAACTAAACACCAAAAATATAATAGTAGACTTCTTAATCAAAATGATTAACTTTCAAATATAAAAGGTGAAGTTTAAACAACTAAAAAAAGAAATTTTTTTACCAAAAGATAAATTTTCAACTAAAAAATATGAATTTTCTACAAAAGTATAAATTGTTGACCAAAAACTATGACTTTTTCAAAGAAATCGTTGCATTTTTACAAAAGCTATGTTTTTTAAGTAAAAGAGATTATTTATTAAACATAAATACAATAATAGACTTTTCAAATAAAAAGAATTAATTTTTAATCAAAAAAGATAAATGTTCAACAAAAAAATATGAATTTTCAGTTTAAAAAAATGAATTTTCTGCCAAACAATATAATTTTTCGTCTATGGGACGATTACTTTTTAACAAAAGACTTCAATTTTCAATAAAATAGTTAAATCTTTAATTAAATATTAGAATTTTAAACCAAAAAGTAGAATTTTGAACCATAAAAATATTTATTAAAAATTCCACTCCTTGCTTGAAAGTTGAACGAATTTTTTTAAATTTCATTTTTTTTAAAAAGTCAAGTGATGAATTGTAAATTAACTTTTTTGTTATTTCATGTTATTGTTTTTTAAAATTAAAGTGTTTAATAGAGAATTACGCTTTTCGGTTTGAAAATTCAACAAATTGGTATAAAATTAAACTGTTTTGTAGAAAATTCGATTTTGTTTTTATTGAAAATTCATTCTCAATGAAAATTTATCTACTCCATTTTTGGTTAAATATTCCATTCTTTTTGGTTAAAACATTATGTTTTTTTGTTGAAAATTCGTCTTTTTTTGGTAGAAAATCAACTTTTTTTATCAAAATCTAGTCATGTTGAAAATATACACTTTTTGGTCAAATCTAACTGTTTTTTTATTTTTTATTAAAGTTTTGTAGTGAAAATATCAACTATAAAATTTGTTGATAAACATTCATCCTTTTTGTTGAAAATTGAGCAATTTGCTTAACATTATTTTTCATTCTTGACTGAAAATTTTTTCTTGGTAGAAAATTCATTTTTTGGTAGAAGTTTCATCTCTTTTTGGTTAAAAATGCAACTTCTTAGTTGAAGATTTATCTATTTTGGCTGAGGATTAAACTATTTGGTTAAAAATTTGGTATAAAATTCAACTTTTTTGTAGAAAATTCGTTTTTATTGAAAATTAATTTGTCTAAGTAAAAATTCATCTGCTTAATTTTTTGGTTAAAAATTGAACTTTTATGGTTAAAAATGCAGACTATTCATCTTTTTTGTTAGAAAAATCAACAATTCGGTAACGGATTTAACTATGGTGTAAACAATTAAATGGTTTTGCAAAAAACTAGTTTTTACTTTTTTTATAGAAAATTAGTTTTTAGTGGAAATATAAATACTCCATTTTCAGGGTGGCCGTTTTTAATTAAAGAAAAAAACTTCCGGGAATCTCTCGTTTCACAACAAATTACAACTTTTTTGTCTTATTTAAAATTTGTTTATCACCTATTTGTCACCTATTTTAGAAAAAAAATGTTTCCTATTCACCTTTTTTGACGACAATAGGTACGGTGATGACTGGGATGAAAAATTTAAACTATTTATTTTTGAAAATTGAAGTATTTGTCTGTCAATCTAAAAACTAGTTTGATTTTTGGTGAAAAAAATGCAACTGTCTACTAAAAAAAAATTCGTACTATTTCCAATTTTCTTATTTCCAGTATCGTCCAAGTCAATGGAGTTGGAGAAGAGGTGAAGCTCGTTACACGGCTGCGACGATTCACATGTGAAGTAGTAATGAAGAGAGTCAAAACTGTGAACTGAAAGTACTGCAACAATCACGTCTAAATCGTGGGAACCAAACTTTTGTATAAAATGGTTCGATTAAGTTATGAAATTTGTTGGAAATGAGCGGCATTTCTCGTGAATTCGCAATTTCTGCATTATTCTTTGTCAGCTGTCACACAGAATGCAGTTGTCACGCAGAATGCAATCATAGCCACCGGGAACCCAGCAATTAAAAAAAAAAGAAAGTACGTGGATTCAAATTTGAAGGGAATTCCACACATTATATAACGAACATTAAATGATATACTACGCTTCAAAAAGTGAGTCTCAAAAGTTCAAAACGCGTTTTTCAATCTCTGCTTGTCAAGTATTAAATTATTATCGATTTGGATCCACAATGAGATTAATAGGTTTCGCATCGAAGATGGTCGATTGTTGTCCCCGTAATACGAGAACGAAGACAGTCGATTGTTTCTTGATTGAAGGCAATAATGTGATCTTAACAACGTGTGGTATATTTTGTTATTGTTTAAGATTCTTTTTTTACCGTTAGTTAAATCGATATAACTGTTTTATATATATATATATGTATATATATATAATTTTTCGTAATGATAAAAGAATCAATTTTAAATCGTGAACACAAAATCGGCACGTTCTGAGTAATCATTATGAAACTATGGTCCAATCACGGGTATTAGGGACATGTAATTTAGAGAAGTCGGGTGAAAAGAGGGGCTGGCCGCTGGACCGGAAACCGGCAAATGAGAGTGAATTTATTTTTTTATCGGGAATTTTACAAATTATTAGAAGAAAAATCTATCGAATGGAATAATATTATGTAATTGTAATTAACTTTTTTTTAATGAAAAGTTTAATTGTTACCTTTTTTCATTTTAAAATTATTCAGTTTACAAACATTCAGTTTACAATTTTAGATTCTAAAATCTTTTTCTTTAAATGTTTTTTTTTTCATTTTGGATCATTATTTTCAAGCGTACATTTTCAATTTAAAGTATTTTAAAATGCAGTTTTGAGGGCTTACAAGCCGGCGGTGAATTGGATTTTTTTTCTTTTGAAATGTCATAAATTCCCTGCTGAGAGTTTAGTAAATGATTATTAATTTTTCGAAGAAATTATTTGCTACTGGCAATCCATTTACAAAGAAATTTACTTTTCTAAAAAAAATTGTTATGGATTAAAATGTTTATTTATCAAATTCTCAGAACAAAATTAGTTTATTCATAAACCTTAAGTTGTTGAAAATTGAAGAAAGTTTAATATTTATCTGTATGAAAATTGAAAATTTAAAATATTATATTTACCTAATTTTACATAAGAATTTGGTCAACATTTTAATCCATAGAACAAACTATTTTTTCAATAAGTAATCTTTTTTGGTCAAAAATTTCGTCTTTAATTTGAAAATTCATCGTTTGCGGCAGAAAAGTCATCTTTCTTAGTTGAAAATTAACTTTTTTGTTTAAAATTAAACAGTTCGGGTTTAAAAGTCTAAAGTTATATTTTTGGAGAAAATTATTATTTTGTTGAAAATTTAACTCTTTTGTTAAAAATACGTATTTTAAAATTTGAAAGTTTAAATATTTAATTTACTGTTTAAATATTTTGTAGAAAATTGAACTCATTTTGTATAAAATTTAACCAATTGGTTACAAATTAACTTTTTCTTCAAAATTCATATTTTTGAGATGAACAATTAACTGTTTTATATGAAATTCGTTATTTATTAATTTTCCAGAATATTATTTGCCAATGGCAACATTTTTATGAAAAAATCTACTTTGTACACCTTTTTTATGGATTGTAATGTTTATTTATAAAATCACCGTGAAAAATTATGTAAAATAAAACATTTTTAACACTGTTTTTAATCCGAAATTCTCTTTTTTTCTTGAAACTATAATTGTTGAAAATTGAAGAAATTTGAATTTTCAACTGTTCAGAAATTGAAACTTAAACTAAATGTTTTAGCTATCAAATATTATTTTAATATTCACATAATTTTATTTTGTTTTTTATTTTATTCAAACATTTTTGTTATTGAAAAAGTTTATTTTTTCGTAAACGGGTTGCCATTCAAAAATAATTTTTTGACAAATTAATAATAATTACGATTAACTCTCAGATGGAGAATTTATGAGATTTAATAAAAACTGCTACTCTAATAATCTCATTTTTAAACAATTAAAAAGTAAAAGTGGTTGAAATGGAAATTTGTTGATAAAAAATCTTTTTAAATTGATTATCTGTGAATTTCTAATGAATTCATGATTTTTTAAATTAAGCTATCGTTCGAGTATTACAAATTAAACAATACTTACTTTAGAAGTAAATTTTAATTTTTTTAAAAATAAAAAAAATACAGATTTTAACTGTTTTAATAATTCTTAGCCTTAGTAATCAAACCGAATAAAATTTTTTAAACAATTTTCAATTTTAAAATAACTTTAAATTAATAGATTCACAATTAAACATTTTATTCAACTGTTTAATTGAAAAGAGTTATAAGCTTCGATTTTATACGTGTAAATAATTGAGCTTTTGAAGAAAAAAGTTTTTAGCTTCCATTGCAAAATTTTTAAAAATAATTTTACATTCAGAAGTTTTGAAAAAATTCAAACCTAATTTAAAACTTGAGAGGATTTCAAAAAATACAAAACAAAATGTACATTTTTAAAGATTTTGAAAATTAAACATTTTGGAAAGATTAAGAAGTAATTTGAGTCTTAAGATTTTTATAAAAACAAACAATTAAATGCAGATTTGTGAACATTTTAAAATTTGTGAAGAGATTACAAAATATAAAGATGTTTCCAAACATATAAAATGATTTCTTAAAACTTCAAAAAACTATTTAGAAGATTTTGAAAAGATTAAAAAATCGTAATTTTTAATTTTAATTTTTACCTCTAAACATTTAAAATGGATGATAAATTGTAAATTATTGAGCGTTTGAATTAAAAATGTGTAAGCTTAAAATTCAAAAGAGTTCCTTCAAATGAAATATTTTTTTTTTTGCTAAAAGATTTTGATTTTTTAAATTTTCATGACCGTTCAAAGTTTTTCCAAAAGTGGTAAAAACCGGGAATTTTTTCCTCGATTAAAACGGCCACCCCGCGAAAAAGAGAGCGTATTTTAGCATTTGATTATATTTAAGGAAGAAAAAATTTGTTTGACCGACGAAATGCTTTTTAATGAAAAAGTAAAAATGTAGAGTTGGCATACAAAAACATCTGCAATATGATTTTAAAAATTAATAGACTGCGTCACACTATCAGGAGAAGAAGGGGGTTTTGATAAAATAAATAAAAAACAAAACAATTCTTAAATCCATTTTAATCATTTATAAAGTAAAACTTAAATTAATATTATGACTTGTATATATCTATTTACACCGATAAAATATATGCAAACCATAGTTTCGTTACTCGAAGCGTAAAAATTGTTTTATAAATGAGTGCATACACATAATTATATATAATTATAAATATGAATATAAATATATTTTACGAGAAGTTTTTGAACGACCCGAGCACTTCTGGGTGAACTGAGAAATGGAAAAAAATCACTAATATTGTATATAGTACTATTTTAGTATTTTATAACGATGTAATTTTTACCTAATTTTAAGAATTTTCGAGAGGTGCCTTTAACGGATTTTTGATAACTGTTACAACTCAACTGTTAGATGGAGTAAAAGTGGTCTTATTTCTTGCCACAGCTTTTGTTCTCGATAATTAAATTTTCCCTGAATCATGCCTTATTTAGAAGAGTAAAATTTCTTCTGAGTGTGATTTTATGAGAGACCACTTTTGCTCAAATAAGCAACGTTTTAAAGTCTTAGTCTTAATATAAATTGAACAAAATTTTGATAATTGTCTCGAAATGTTATGAGTACTCGAATCATCTTATTATACCGATCGCCATGACAAAAATGTCAAAATTTATTTTGAATTATATATATATATGTATACAATTTTGTACTAGAATTAATTTTTAATTGATTAAAGTTGAGTGTTCGATTATAGCGTAAATAGTTGAATTTTCTTTCTCAATTTTACAAAATTATGAGTGAAGTAAAAATAAGTTTTCATTTTATTCTGTACTAGTTTGTGATACTTTAATAATTAAAGAGGTATAGTTATTATTCAACTTTTTTGTTTGATTTCCCTCTGTATTACTTGTATTGAATTCTCTCGTGAGAATGTCCTTTTTATTCATTACTACAAAATATCCGTTTCTAAAATAATATCCAATTTGAAATAAGTTCGATTTCAAGTTTTTTTTTAAATTTTATGTTCTATTTTTAACTTTTTCAATTGTGAAATTTCACAATGCGTAATTCTAAAATCTTTTACTTCAAATTTTTACATTTTAGGTCTCCATTTTTAGACTTAGAATTTCAATTTAAAAAATTTTTAAATGAAGTTTTTAAGATTTTAAATAATAAAAATTAAAATCGTTTGAAATTGAAAACTTTGGGTAGAAAAAAAGCTTTAAATTAATCAACTGTAAATATTAATTAAATAATTATTTTTAAAATTACGCTATAGTTCTGTTCAAAATTAAACAATTCACAGAATTCAAGATTGAAAATTAAACTGTATTAATTTAAAAGCCTAAGTTACTAGTAATAGTTAAAGAAATGTTTTAAACACATTTTGATCTCTAAAATAATATACAATTTTTAAATAATAAAATTAAAAAAATATAATTTTGAAATATTAAGCAATATTTTAATTTTTGTTTTAAATCAACAAATATAAATCAAATATTTAAAAGTAAACAATTTTAATCTAAATACATTGAAAAAAAGCCTTGAATCTTTAAGATTTCAGAAAGCTGAATTTAAACTTTAAACGTTATAATTTGACTTCGTCTAGCAATATATTTTCAACATTTTTCATTTGTAAGTTTGAATTTTTATTTAAATAAAAATTAAAAAATCATTAATTTTTTTAATTGGAGTAAGCCCAGAGATATTTATAAATTAAAAAAATATTCAAACTCAGTTTTAAACCAGAGAAAATAAAAAAGCAAAATTAACAAAATTTAGATTTTTGAATATTTTGAAAAATTATTTTAAGCTTTTTAAGGATTTTGAAAGGTGTTCTGATAATAAAATTAGTTTTTAAGTCTCGCCATAGTATCAAGATTTCTAAGAACATTTTTATGATTTTTTATTTTAAGAGAATATTTAAAAGCCAATTTTGATCAATAAATGATAATTGACTTAATTTAATAAAAAATTGAATATTTGGTTCAAAAGATTAAAAAGTAATTTGAATCTTTATAAGATTAAAAAAAAATTAACAAAATTTAGATTTTTGAAGATTTTGAAAATAAAAGCTTTTAAGAATTTTGAAAGGCTTTAATACAACTTTTTCTTAATATCACTGTGAAAATTTCAAACAAATTTTATTTTGAAAACAAATTAGGAGAAAAATTGAAGAGATTTGAAAACGTTCCATATTGGAAATTTAATTATCTCGCACAAAAACTGTATTAATTTTATTTTAAAGAATTTTTAAAGGATTTAAGAGAATACAGCATATTCATTGAGATTCTTGTAAAAAAATTGTATTGCAATTTATATTTAAAAAATAAATTTTCAAGTAAATAAAAAAATATTTCGAAACATTTAAGAAGATTTATAAAATTGAAGAAAGATTTTTCAAAAACTCTTGCAAGAATTCAATTAATGTTAAAAGATGTTTCGAAGTTAAAAAAAATTTATAAATAATTTAAAATTGGAGAAGATTTCAAACTTTTTAAAATAAATGTATATTTCTAAAGATTTCGAAATAACATTTGAAGCTTTTTAAAGATTTAGATAATTTTCAAGATAAAAATATTATTTTAAGATTCCTGTGAAAATTTGAAATGATTTTTTAAAAATAATTTTTAGATAATATTTGATGCTTCTTTAAGATTCTTGTGAAAGTTTAAAATGAATTTAGGTAATTTTTTAAATTTTGAATTGTTTGAAAAATGTTTTTTTAAGGATTTAAAAATGTTTCAAGATGACAAAAAAAAAAAGAAAATTCTCTAACGAATTTTAGATTCGAGTAAGTTTTAATAGATATTCAAAAGTTTTAAAAAGGTTGAAAAATAATTTAAAACTTGAAAAGATTTTTACAAATTTGTGAACAAAATGTAGTTTTTTTTAAGCTTTTGAGATCAAAGTTTCAAGCTTCTTAAGAATTTTGAAAGATTCCAAGATAATAAAAAAATCTTATTTATATTCCTGGAAAAATTTCATATTGTTTTTTTATTTTATAAAAAAAATTTTTTAAATATATTTAAAACATTTAAAACCAATTTTGATGAATAAATTTTTAATTATTTTTTATTTTGAAATACTAATTTGATGAAAATATCAAAAAGATTTCAAAACAAATTATGATCTATAAATAAGAATTGAAGAGTTATTATTTTGTAATGACTAAAAAAAGTGTTAAATTTAAAAAATAAATCTATAATCGTTTAATTTTCAATATTTTTAACTTAAAACTATGAAAAATTATATATAATTCATACAATTAATTTATAAAGATTAAAAAAATTGTTCAATTAAAAATGGTTAAAAGCTACTATTATGCAATCAAAATTCAATCAATATTATCAAAATTATTGAGCATTTGAATTAAAACATGTTACATAGAATGTTTTTATACTAAAAACTGTTTATAAAAAGTTTAAAAAAAAAATATTTCTGATTTATTCCTACAGGGGCAGCACTGATCATAGTCCACATTCCACTTTCTGTCGACATTTTTCCATCTTGAGTTTAGTTGATTCAGGGTCATGCAGTCATGGCGGCGTTAACGAAAGTTATACACGCTACTCGAAAAGCAAATAATATAATAAAATTATTAACAAATTTTTCTATAAAATGTGAAGTAACATCTTTTGCAGTTCCTACATTTAATTCAACGTGAGTATTATAAATGTACTTAAGTATTGCTAGTAAAATTTTAATTTCCTGTCCTTTGTCGGCCTTCTGATATATATTTACACGTTTTGGTAATGTGTGAGCATGTTTCTATATTTAAACGATTAAAAACTGCTTATTTTGTACGTGAAATATATCTTTTTTGTTCTACTTTGCAAAAAAATTTAATGTTAACCTTTCTCGAGTGTTGTGAAGAAAGTTAGGTTATGATCCGCACGTTTAAGAAATTTTATTTTGTTCGGGAATTTGATTCACTTACCGGGATTTTTACTTTAGGACAGTCAATTTCCGCGAAGAATTAGAATTTTGGCTTTGGGACAGTGAATTTTCTAAAATAATCTTAATTCTACGAGTGTACTGGAAATTTCTGTAAAGAATTATAATTTTTAAACTTAAGAACTGTTCGGGTCCGAGTTCTGCGAAAATTAAAAGTTAGTAAATTAAAAATATCATTTTTTAGCCAAATTATGAATAAAAGTTTATAGTTTGTTTATAAAATAAATTAAAAGAAAACCGAATTTTCCACAAAATTGTTAGATTTTGAACTAAAATAATGAATTTGTAACCAAAAATAAAATAATGCAATTTTCCGATAAAAAAATTGAATTTGCAAAAATATAATTCAATTTGTTACGAAAGAACTTAATTTTGAAGTAAAAAATAAAACATTTCATCCCAAGATGGAAAAGTTAAATTTTTTCTTTAAAAAAATTAATTTTTAACCATAAAAGCGAATTAAAGTAATGAAAAAAAATTTCAATTAAAGTAATGCATTTTCAACAAAAAATTACTTTTTAACAAATTAGTATAACTTTGAATAAAACAAGATGAATTTTCAACGAAAAAATAAATAGCTGATACTCAAAAAAAAAAAACATTTTAATAATAAATAAAAAATATTTGAACAAGAAAGACCAATCTTGAAGTTAAAAAAAGTATTTGTCAACAATAAAAGACAACAAATTGGCAATGAAATTGCTAATTTTCCGTAGAAAGAAATTAAGTTGCAACTAAAATAATAAATTTGTAACAAAAAATAAAATAGTTCAATTTTCAGTTTAAAAAATAATTATGAACCCAAAAAAAGGAGATTTGAACAAAATACTTAAATTGTCAACTGAAATAGTAATTTAAGCAAAAATATATTCTTAACAAAAGAGTTACATTTATAACCAAAGGAATGAATTTTTAACCAAAATAAATGAATTTGCAAACAAGAATAATTTTCTAAACGAAAGTCAATTTTTAAACACATCGTTAAATTTTCAACTAAAAGAATAAATTTTCGAGTTAATAAGAACGAGTTTTAAACAAATTTGTTGACTTTTCAACCGAAAAATCATTTTTCAACCAAAAGAGGCTAATTTTTTTTACTAAAAAATGTAATTTTTAACCAAAAGGGGCAAGTTAAATATTCAGTTAATCAATTTTTAACGAAAAATCTGATTTTTACTAAAATATTAAATTAAATTATATTAAATCAAAGAGATGAATCTTCAACAAACAACGTAAAATGCAATAGTTGATATTTCTACCAAAAATATTTTAAATTATAATCCGTTTGATTCAACCAAAAAGGACGAATTTTCAACAAATCATAAAATTTTTTCAAATAAGAAAGATCAGTCTTTAACAAAAAATAAAATAAAAACAAATAAAAGATAGATGTTGACTCTTTTTCTCGAATGAATTTAGAAGAAGGGAATTCAAAAAGTCCCTGTTCTAAGTCAGAATTTTTCGCAATTTGAAACTTTCCTCTTTCAAATTTTGGAAAAAGGGTGGGTGTTATTATTTTTCTCAATTAGAATATAAAATGTTGTAAATCAATTTAAATCTTTTTTAGAACATGAATTTTAGAAATAAATTTAATTATGACTTTGTATCGAATTTTTTAAAAGAATTACAATTCTAAGTTTTTACGGGAAACAAATAAAATATTTAAAAACTCTCGTCAATAATTAGAATTTCGAGTTTGGAACAGAGAATTTCGTAAAAACGTATAATTTTATCTTAAAACAGGTAATTTTTTACATGAAACAGGAAATCCTGGCAAATAATTTAAATTCTGACTTATAAAAAAGGAATTTACAAAAAAAATCGTGTTCCAAATTCGAATTTAAAAAAATTTTAAAAATTTGTACATAAAAATTTGACAGAATTTGGAACTTCCCACTATCAAATTTTAGAAAAAGGAAGTTATTATATTTCTGAATTATAATAAAAAATGTAAGTTGATACAATTCTGACTGGGAACGGGGAATTTGAAGAAGTAATTGTAATTTTGACTTCGAACATGTATTTTTCGTAATGAATTATAATTTAGACTTTGGGACAAGAAAATTCCATTAGTTTTTATTATAATTGATAACAAGTCAATTTACAAAAACAATTCCAAGTTTTAGAAAAAAATAGTTACTATTCTGACTTGGAACCGGAAATTTTTTGAAATAAATGTAATAATTGTGACTTGGAACAGGAAATTACCATAAAGAATGATAGTTTTCACTTTTAAAATATTTTGGAATTTAGAAAATGTAAATGGCAAAATAAACGCGGGTATACTATATTTTTGCAAAAATGGGAATATTCTGAGTAACATAATTTTTACAAATGGCTTTTTATATTATACTACTGTATATTTATATTGTATATGTAAAAACCCACAAGGGCATACATTGCAAAATAAATTGAAATTGAATTGAATAGAAAATAGAAATGTATTTTATTGTGACTTTGTGCAGGGAATTTTCTTCAAGGATTATAATATTCGTTTTAGAACAGGTGATTTCCTTAAAGAATCACGTTGTAACCGATTGATGCAAACTCGTGTTAAAAAAAAACCAAGAATCCATCGACCAAATTTGGACCACAACGAACAAACTAAAACAAAAACTTTTTTATTTTTATTATCATCAAATTACAAGAAAATATTTGATAAAAATAAAAAAGACGAAAGAAATAAAAAAAGAAGGAAGGGGATTTGGTTGTCTGCCTTCCCATTTTTCTTTCCTCTTTTTTATTTTTGCCCGAAAATTAGTTTTTTTTTAATTTTTTCAGATTACAATAGGAATTTTTTGTTTGTTCGTTGTGGTCCAAATTTGGTCGTTGGATTCTCGGTTTTTTTTTAACAGGAGTTTGCATCATTTCGTAAATAATTATAACTTTTACTTTAGAACCGGGAATTTCCATCAAGAATTATAATTTTAACTTTTCAACAGGAAATTTTCGTAAATAATTATAACTTTCACTTTGAAGTAGGTATTTTCCATAAAGATTTATAATTTAGACTTTAGGATTTTGTAATTAAGAAGAAGGGAATTTAAAAAAAAACATTTCTGTTTGCCGTGCGAAATTCTTCACAATTTGAAATATTCCTATTCTAAATGTTGGAAACAGGGAATTACTATATTTTTTGTGAATTATAATAGAAAACTTTGTGAGTGCATATGTAATTGTGAGATGAAATAGGGGATTTTTTAAAATAAATATGAAATTGTTACTTGGAACAGGGAATTTCCATAAAGAATTATAATTTTCGGTTCCAAATCAAAATTATTATTCTTATGACCAAAAATTATCTGATGTTCCAACTCAGAATTATTTTATAATTTTTTTAATATTTCCTGTTTGTAATCAGAAATCTTTAAAATAATTTGAAATTATTAGAAATATCTTGAAATCTTTAAAAAAATTGGAATCATTCAAATTTTTTAAACTCTTTTAAATTGGCCGTAAAGAATAAAAAAAATGTACCGAGAGGAACCCGGGGATTTAAAATCATCCGCCTGATAAATACCCTGATTTTATTGTTACCAGGTTGCACAAGTTCAAATTTTGTACCTTTTTATAATTTAGTTGAATTAATTGGTATTGCTTGCGTGTATCTGGTAAATAATGTTGATTATTTGTCAGGTCTTTAGCTCGACATGCCTTTATACACACAACGCCGGTACGGAATGGTTTAATGGAATTTTTTGACGATGAGAAAAATTGGGGAAAACGAATTATAAAAGTCGGTCGTGAATGGTACAAAGATGAATTGAGAATTAAGAGTAACGAAGATCTTCACAAATTATGGTAAGTGCTTCTTATTTTTACTTCGAGATCTTCCATAAACTGCGTTATCAATTTAAGGTGTGGGGCTCACGTCAAAAACTACGGTCGGTAACAGGTGGTTTTGATAAATTTTAATGTTTATTTTGATTAAAAATTCTGTAATTTGATTGAAACTTCAATTTTGTTAATGAACATATAACTATTTTGTTAAAAACTTGTGTTTTTTATGAAGAATTGAATAACTTGGTTAAAAGTTGAACTGATTTGGTAAAAATTTATCTTTTTTGTGACGATTCATCTCTTTCGTTTAAAATTTATCTCTTTGGTTGAAGCTTTAACCAAATTTGCTCATATTCGTATTTTTCATTGAAATAAAAGTCTTTTTCAGTTGAGATATTATCGTGTCAAGAATCATCACTTTAGTTGAACATTCATTTTTATAGAGTGGAAAATTTACCCAGTTTTTAAACTGGAAATATAACTATTCCATTTTTGTTTCAAAATTTATGTTTCTAATTAAAAATTAATCTTTTCTATATCAAAATTAAACTATTTGGTTGGAAATTCTTTTTTTTTTTAGTTCTACTGTTTTTTTAAATTTAAAATTAAAATAGTTTCTTTGTAGAAAATTCGACTTTTTGACTTGAAAATTCTTCAATTTTGTAGAAAATTAAAGTATGAAATTGAATATCAAGTTTTTTGTTAAAAATTCTTATTTTTGGATTAAAAATTCAATTGTTTTGTAGAGAATCCATATATTTGATTGAAAATTTGCCTTTTTGGTTAGATAATTAATCTTCTTTTTTGAAAGTTCATGTTTTTGCTGTGGATTCAACTATTTGGTTAAAAATTCGTATTTGTTGGTTCCATTTAACTGGTAAAAAATGCGTTTTTTTGTTGAAAACGAATTTTTTAACTGGAAATGTAACTTCCATTTTTGGTTGAAAACTTTTTCTTTGACTTTTTAAACAATTTAATTATTTTGGCAAGAATCTAAACTATTTATTAAAAAATTAAACTATTTATTAAAAAATTAAACTATTTATTTAAAAAGTTAACTACTTGTTAGACAATTAAATTTTTATATTGAAAATCCATAGTGTTGGCTAGAAAATTCAACTTTTTTGTGGAAAATTCATGCATTTTGTTGAAAATTCGTCATTTGGAGCAGAAAATTAATCTTCTTTTTTCAAAAATCATCATTTTGGTTGATAATTTAACTACTTTGTTAAAAATCCGTTGTTTGTTGAGAATTAATTATTAAAACCCTTAAACTGAAAATGGAACTATTCCGTTTTTGGTTGAAAACTAATATTTTATTGTTCAAAATTCAACTGTTTTGTTGAAAATTCTTTTTAGGTAGAAAATTACTCTTCTTTTTGAAATTACATCTTTTGGCTGTGGATTCAACTATTTGGTTAAAATTCAATTGTTTTGTAGAAAATTCCGCTTTTTAATTGAAAATTCGTTTTTTTTTTTTTTTGGTAGAAAATTAATCTTCTTTTTTAAAAATTCTCCTTTTCGCTGTGGAATCAAGGATTTGGTTAAAAATTCGTCTTTTTTGTTTAATTTAGCTAGTAAAAAAAATGGTTTTTTTCTTTTGTTCAAAATTAATTTTTTTTTAACTGAAAATTTAGCTTTTATGTGGAACATTCATAGTGTTGGGTGGAAAATTTAAATTTTTTGTTAAACTCATGTATTTTTTTTTGTGGATTCAACTATTTTGCTGAATTTTTTTTTGACTTAAACTGTTTGTTTCATTTTGAATTAAAATAGTTTCTTTGTAGAAAATTCGTCTTTTTAGGTAGAAAATTAATCTTCTTTTTTTTGAAAATTCATCTTTTGGCTGTGAATTCAACTGTTTGATTAAAATTCATCTTTTTTGTTGAATTTAACAGTTAAAAAATCGTTTTTTTTTGTTGAAAAATTATGTATTTTTTTTGAGGATTCAACTATTTTGCTGAAAATTCTTCTTTTTTTTTTCTTGACTTAAACTGTTTGTTTCATTTTAAATTAAAATAGTTTCTTTGTAGATAATTCTTCTTTTTGGGTAAAAAATTAATAATCTTTTTTGAAAATTCATCATTTTGATGGAGGATTCAACTACTTTGTTAAAAATTCGTTTTTGTTGAAAATTAATTTCTAAAACTGAAAATGGAACTATTCTATTTTTTGCTAAAAACTTATATTTTATTGTTCAGAATTCAGCAATTTGTTAAAATTCATCTTTATAGGTTAAAAATTCAAAAAAAAAATTTATATAATTTATCATTAATTTATTTTAGAACTGAATTATACTTTGTTAAATATTCAACTATTTTCTTGAAAATTGAATTATTTTTTTGAAAATTCAACTATTTTCAAAGCCTTCTTTGTGGTCGAAAATTCTACTGACTATAGAAAAACTTATTATAAATGCGGAAAAAAAACACAGAATAAACATGAAATATATGTGTATAGCTGAAGGATTACGGAGGGTAAAAAATATCCCGAAATTGGTAACGTATTTGATGGATGATCGCTTATGAATTAATTCACAAACTAAAGCTTGAATTTCAAAATATATTCACTTTATTGACTATTGTAGGTATGTTTTGCTAAAAGAACGAAATATGTTGTTAACAATGGAAGCAAGCGCTAAGCGACGTTACGAGCTATTTCCTAATCCAGAGCGAATAGATAAAGTTGAAATAAGTATGGAAAATTTAGAAGCCGTTGTTCGAGAAAGAAATAAGGCATATCATTTGCTCGAAACTGGCGAAACGGGAGAGCGACCGGCAAAAGTTGTTCGCAATGCAATTGGTTAGCATAACATTTTCATAACTCTTTTTAAAATTTTCATAATTTTCGTAAAACCTTATTACCATTTAAACCATGTTAACATCCCAGTTTTTAAATTTTAATTATTTAAAATTCGATGTTAAACGATTACTTTTTAAAAAAAGTTTTGTCTTTATAAAAGAAAAAAATGAGTTAGCTAAATATTTTCTCATTTACAGGATTGCCATTTTGCTATCGTTTACGTCAGCACGTGATACCGAAATTCGCCAATAAAAAGTGGAAAGAAACACATGTACATAGATTTGGAGGTCAAGCAGTGAGAAAGTTCTTAAGACTGTATAGAGAGAAGTATCACAATATTAGGCGAAAAGAAAAGAAGTATGTACTCTACCTAATTTTTTTTTTAATTGAAGCATTGGCAGAGATTTTGACTTACTGGAATCTATGTTCATATTGTTAGATTTCTTTTTATTCAGAAATTCGTCCGCGATAGTGCTAAAATTGGATTTTGCATTTATTTTTTCACCCTTTCTAATTTACTTCAAAATAGTATTTAAAATTAAATTAAAATTAAATAAATAAATATAAAATTAAATTTTTAATAAAACAGTGAAATTTTCAAATGAAAAGATAAATTCTTGACTACAATGTGTTAAAAAATTGATGAAAATTCCAACTCAAAATAAAAATATCAATTTTCAGCCGAAATTGGAAAAATCAATTTTTCAGCAAAAAACTCAATTTTCAACAAAAACCTGGAATTTTTAATCAAAAAGATAGTTTTTTAAACTATAATGTAGTTGTAAATTGATGAAATTTGATGAAAGTTGATGAACTTTATAGTCAAAGATGAATTTTCAACCACAATATAGTTGAAAAATTTCACTTTTTTGTTGAAAATTTCATTTTTTTTTGTTTCTTAAAAATTAATGTACATACATGAATTTTCAAAACAATAGTTGAAATTTCAACTGAAAAACCTTAATTTTCAACAAAAAAAAAGAAATTTCCAACAAAACAGGTCAGTTTTCAATCAAAAAGATGAATTTTGAACTACAATGTAATTAAAAATTGATGAAAATTCCAACTCAAAACAAAAATATAAATTTTCAGCTAAAAATGGAAAAATTAAGTTTTTAGCAGAAAAACACAATTTTCAAAAAAACGTGGAATTTTCAATAAAAAAGATGTTTTTTTAACTACAATATAGTTGGAAATTTTACTTTTTTATTGAAAATTTAATTTTTTTTGTTAAAAATTAATTTACATACCTGAATTTTCAAAACAATAGTTGAAATTTCAACTAAAAAGAAAAACACCAAGTGTCAACCACAAATGAAAAATTAAATTTTGCAGCAAAAAAACTTAATTTTCAAACAAAAATTGGAATTTTGAATAAAAAAGACGATTTTTTTAACTAAGATGTAGTTGTAAATTGATGAAAGTTAATGAAATTGATAGTTGAAGATGAATTTTGAACCACAATATATTTGGAAATTTTACTTTTTTGTTGAAAATTTCATTTTTTTGGTAAAATTTAAATTACATACATGAATTTTCAAAACAAGACTTGAAATTCCAACTGAAAACAAAAACATGAATTTTCAACCAAAAATTGATAAAAGTTTATGAAATCGATAGTTAAAGATGAATTTTCAACCTCAATATAGTTGAAAATTTCACTTTTTTGTTGATTATTTTATTTTTTGTTAAAAATTAATTCACATACATGGATTTTCGAAACAATAGTTGGAATTTCAACTGAAAAACATTAATTTTCAGCAACAGCAAAAATTTAATTTTTAACAAAAGTTCAATTTTCAATAAAAAAGATGATTTCTATCTTAAATGTCGTTGAAAATGAATAAAAGTTGATGAAATTGATAGTTTCAGATGAATTTTCAACTATAATGTAGTTGATTATTCATCTTTTTCATTGAAAATTTCACCTTTTTGATGAAATTTTTTATTTTTTTTGGCTGAAAAGTTATTTTTTCCATTTTTAGTTGAAACTTAATGTTTTTCAGTAAAAATTTCAACCATTTTTAAAAATTTTTAATTATATTATGGTGAATTTCCTAACCAAGCGAAAGAATTTTCAACAAATCAAAATTTTTCAGTCAAGAAAGATAATTTTTTCCAGTTTTGCTTTCAATGTGATATAATATTCTTGTTAGTAATTTATTTGCTTTGTATTTCTATTTTTATTCCTTTTTTTCATATGTTTGCTCCTGACGAATAAAATATTAGTTCAAAGTTTTATTATTTGCTTGAAAATTTAACTATTTTGATCAAAATTCTTCTTTTTGGTTTAAAATTGATCTATTTTAGTAGACATATTTAATCTTTTTTGGAAAGAAATCCAACTGTTTGGTTGAAAATTAGTCGTCTTTGGTTAAGGATTTAACTATTTTGTGGAAAATTTGGCTTTTTTTTAATTCAACTATTTTTGGTGTAAAATTATTACTCTTAGGTGAAAAATTGCTTTTTTTTGTTGTTGGAAAATAATTTATTTAACTAGAAATTTAACTGTTCTAATCGAACATTCATCGTTTTAGTTAAAATTCATCTCTGCTTGAAAGCTTAACTATTTTGTTTGCCTGAATTAATTTATCATTCTTGACTGAAAAATTCATCATTGTAGTTGAAAATTTATAATTTTGGTTGACAATTTCACTGTTTTGTTGAAAATTCCTTTTTTCTTTTTGTTGAAAATAATTTTTTTACTGAAAAAGTAGCAAATTCCACTATTTTGCTTAAAATATAATTTTATTTTTGGTTGAAAATTCATCTATTTGAACACAAAATTCATTCTTTAGGAATGAAAATTTGTTGTTGAAAATTTAACTGCATTTAAAACAATTCAATTATTTTGTAGAAAAATTTAATGGTTTTTTTTATTGAAGTTTAATCTTTTTTGTTTGAAAATACGACCATTTTGGTGAAAATTCATCATGTAGGTTGAAAATTAAAATATTCGGCTAAAAATTTAATTATCTTGTTGAATATTTCACTATTTTCGTGTAAAGTCATATTTTTAGTCGAAAATTAATGATATCAAGTCATTTTGTTATTGTTGAAATAGATAAATAAATTCAAAATTTTCAATCTGAAATTATATTGTTTTTTTCTTCGTCTATAAAAGATTAAAATGCTGGTCTTTAAATATTAATGGACAGGAAAAATCAGGGAGAAGTCAGGGAATTACAAAAAAAAGTTTTTTGGAATTTTAATATCAGGGTGGCCGCTGGACCGGGAAACAGGGAAACCCGGGAATTTTCTGGGTCCGTGAAATGACAGTGAATTTATTTCTTGACCGGGAACTTTACGAATTTTCAGACAAAAAATCGGTCCAAGTTCGAGTTCAACAGTTTTTAAAATAATTAAAGCGCATTCTTAAAGATTTAAACAATTAAAAATTAAAAGCATTTGAAGTTGAAATAGTTTGATAAAAAACAGTTTTATTTAATCAACTGTAAATATAAATATATAAATTTTTTATAAATAGAGCTTTACTTTCAATATAAAAATCTGAATAATAATTGATTTAATAAAACGATTCTAGATCTGTTTAAAATTTGAGAATTTCCAGATTTCGAAAATCTTAATAAGAATTGATATTAATATCATTTATTCCGTGAATTTTATTTTCAAATAAAAATGTTAAAGATTTATTAATAAAATATTTTTCATTGAAAATTTTAGGCCCTTATATTCTTTTCATATTAAATTCAATAAATAAATGTATTGATACATATATTATTTCTATTAATTTTTTTAGCCATTCAAAATTTTAAGAAATATCTAGAAGTTTTCAAAGGATTCAAAATTAATTAAAAACTTGAAATTATTTGAAGTAATTTAAACGAAGTATGTTAACATATTTTTCCAGTACTTCTAAATATATTTTTAAAATAATCGATTTTTGGAAAATCCTGCGAATTAAACAAAAATCCTTAAAATCTTCCATAATTTTTCAAAGTGAAAAATCATTTTCGATTTTTCGAAGAATCTTAAGAAAATTTTTTATTCTTTTGATGTCTTTTGATGTCTTTTTGATGTCTTTTCATAATAAATGTTCTATGGTTATTTATAAATTCAACTTATTTTTTTTTTAATTTGCAGGATTTTCTAAAAGTTATAGAAAAAATCCAATTCATGTTGAAATATATTTAAAAGTTCAAAAAAAAATCGAAAATTATTTTGAATTTAGACAAATTTTAAACTACTTCTAGATTTCTCAAGTTTTTGAAATAAAATTTTAAAGCTTTTAAAGAATGCCTAGACTATTTAAAATAAAAATAATTTAAGGGCATGTGACACAGCTAAATTCCTATATTACCGACCTCACTTTTTCAGTTCACTGAATGTTTTTTTTCACCTAAGAACTTTTTTTGTAAATAAAATATCGAGCTGAAACTTTGGAAAATGTATTAGAGTACAATAAAGTACGTTTAGGTACTGCATTTTGGTAGGAACTTCACTGAAAATTATTTTATCTTTTTTCTGAACCTCGACATTTTTTTAACGTTCCAACTTTTTTTATACATAAAATATCGGTCTCAAACATTGAGAAATGCAAAAGCCGAAAGAAAACTACGTCTAAGTACAAATCTTAATAATAAAAGATGTAAAAAAAAATATTTCAACTATCAATTCCATCGGAATCAGCCGGTAACGTTGTACACGAAAATACGAACCCTGGCGGCCACTAGACGAGGCTCTAGAGGGTTCGCATTTTCGTGTAGTTGAAATTTTTTTTATATCTTTTATTATTAAGATTTGTACTTAAACGTAGTTTTCTTTCGGCTCTTGCATTTCTTAAAGTTTGAGACGGATATTTTATGTATAAAAAAAGTTGAAACGTTCAAAAAATGTCGAGGTTCAGAAAAAAGATAAAATAATTTTCAGTGAAGTTCCTACCAAAATGCAGTATCTAAACGTACTTTATTGTACTCTAATACATTTTCCAAAGTTTCAGCTCGATATTTTATTTATAAAAAAAGTTCTTAGGTTTAAAAAAACATTCACTGAACTGAAAAAGTGAGGTCGGTAATATAGGTATTTAGCTGTGTCCCGTGCCCTTAACGTCTAATTTAAGAACTGTTAAGTTAAAAAAATTATTTTTAAATTTTCAATGTGTCTAGCTTAAAATTACTGAAAATAATATCATTTTGAAAATTTTTAAAGTTCATTGCTTGATTCTTTAATTTAGACTATTGAAATTGTTAACGTGGATTTACATTTTTGGAACTTCAATTTTAAAAGCTTGGAATTCATGGGTTCTACTTTGAATGCTTTAATTTATTGTTTATTAATTTATATGGGAAAATGTTTAGAATGTAGTTTGATTTCTTAAATTTCATTGGCTATGAAAAATGTTTGCGAACCGGGAAAAAACCGGGAATTTTTTTTTTCGATTAAAACGGCCACCCTGAACATGAAATACTATTTTAATGAAAATTAAAAAGGGTGAACATAGAAAACCGTAATCCGATTTCAGCGCTACCGCGGACAAATTTCGGAATAAAAAAAAAGGTAACAGTATGAATTTCTTTAACTTAATTCTTTTTCTTCCAGCCGACAAGCTAATGAAGTCTTGAAGCTTATGAGGAATTTCCCTGATCTTGACGAGGAAGCATTAAAAGAAAAGTTTCCGGATGTCGACCTAGAGAAAGTGAAGAGAAACAGAAAGTGTCGAGGACATTTTGTAGCGTCAGAATGATTTATTGTTACGTTATTTACTTGTGAGAACAGTGCTTAAATTTTAATTGTAAATTGAAGATCCATTTTCATAAAAAAGTGGTATGATAAGAAAAAGTCTTTAATAAAATATTATTATCAATATAATAATTGATGATAATCACTCTGAAAATAAGCAGCTTCGGGAAGAAATCAATTTTTCGTAGTAAATTTCAGTATTAGGTGATTTTTTCCCTTAATTTGTGTATAAAAAATAAGTAGGTTATAAGCAAATTACTCGTGTTATATATATATATATATTTTTTTTATTTTTCCCGCATATTTTGCCAGAATTTAATTTTCTTTTCCAGAAAGAGGAGTTCCTTACCGCCAATTTTCTATTATTTCAGCCTATTTCGCCGGAAATGAATTTCTGAACTTAGACTAAATCCCATAAAATAAAACCCATTTTAAAGTTTTCGATGTTAGACAACCTGTAAATAAGGATTAATTAAAATTATATATTTTCAGAAACATTTTATGCTGAAAATTAATCAATTGTACAACTTAAATTGGACGATTTTCAAATGTAGAGCGTTTAAAGTTTAGAATTTCAATTGGTGAAATTGAAAGTTTATAGCCTTTAAAATAAAAAATGTATATATTTCAAAACGTAAAAAATTAAAATTGATAATTAAAAAACTTTTAAAAAATAATATAACTGAATATTTTTTAAAAAGTTGGCCAATTTTCCAAACCCCTTTATACTACTTGGTTGAAAGTTGAACTGCTTTGTTCAAAATTAAATTTTTGGTTTCATATTTCATCATTTTAGTTACCTATCTGCGGTTGAAAATTCATTTTTTCGATTGAAAAAATTAAAAATTCATCTCATTGATTAAAAACTTAACTATTTGGTTGAAAAATGTTTTTTTTTTAAATTGAAAATTAAAATATTTGGTGGAAGGCTCGTGTTCTATTTTTGGTTAAAAATTTAATTTTTTAGTTGAAAATTCAACTATTTAGTAGAAAATTAATGTATTTTGTTGAAAACTTTTTTTTGTAAAAAATTAATCCTAATTTTTTTTATTGTTTTTAGTTTTAAAAATAACATTCTAAAGTCTTGTAAAATTATATATTACAACAGAAGTGTTGAAATGTATTTATTAATTTTAAAAAGTTTTCACTTTAAAAAAAAAAGTTTGGATTTTTTGCGTACAATTTTATTTTCAACACGTTAAATACGAGAAGAAATTTTTTCCACAATTTTATGCTTTATAATCAAATCGATGGTATTACAAACATACAGAAAAAATCATTAGTATTATATTAATACCTGAATATGTTCCAAAATGTGTAACTTTTAAATTTGCCGGGAAACAGTTGTGGAGTTTTTGACGAAAAAGATGAATTTTCAAAAAATACATACATTCTAAAACAACCAGTGAAATTATCATCCAAGAATATTAAATTATATTAATTTTGTGCCAAAAAGGCGAATTTTTAAAGTAAAAAATGAATTTTTAAGCAAAAATAGAGTAGTTTAATTTTTATCTTCAATAAAAAAAAAACATTTTCTACCAAATTGTGTAGTTTTACAATAAATAGTAGAATTTGCAGACAAATATTGGATTTTATACAAAAATTATTGAATTTACCAACAAAAAAGTGAATTTTCAGTCAGAAAAATTAACTTTCTACAACAAAAACGAAATTTCAACAAGATATAAGAATTTTAAACGAAATAGTTGAATATTTTACCAAAATAGGTGCAATTTTTGACGAAAAGAAATCAATTTTAAAACAAAAAAAAACGTAGTTTCCACAAGAAAATTTAATTTTATTCAACAAAAGATGAATTTTGAACAAAAAAGTTCATTCCCAACCAAATAATTTAATTTTCCACAAAATTATTTAATTTTAAACAAAAAATACAAACCATCTTTAAAGCAGTTGAATTTTCAATTAAAAAAGATCAATTTTTTACCAAAGAGTTGAATTTACAACTAAAAAAAGATTAGTTTTTAACTAAAAATCGAATAGTTAAATTTTCAGTTTAAGACACTCATTTTCCACACAAAACAAAATATTTCAACTTTCTACTTAAAAAGACTAATTTTCAACAAAATACATAAATTATTTACAAAAAGGTTGAATGTTAAACACGAAAAATTAATTTAAAAAGAGGGTAATTTTGTACTAAATTGTTAAATTTTCAAATAAATATTCGAATTTTTAGCTAAATGGTTACATTTTATACCAAAATAATTGAATTTTCAACCATAAATGTGAATTTCCAATCAAGAATTATAACTTTCTACGAAAAAATCAACAAAATTGCAATCAAAGTACAAGAATTTTCAAACGTTTCAAATAGTTACACTTTTTATAAAAAATGATTAAATTTTCTCCGAAAGAAATGAATTTTAGAAGAAAGCCGTATTTTCTAGAAAACAATTGAATTTTCAAACCCAAAATATTATTTCTAATTCAAGCAAATAAAATTGAAAAATTTATGAATGATAAAAGTCCCAAACAGCTTTTAATATTACCGAATTGGAAAATTCCAGAATAAAATGTCCGAACTAGAAAATTTAAACATTTAAAATTTATATTTCATAAATAAAAAGGGAATAAAAAGTTGTAATATGATTTAATTTGTAAGAATTTAATTCATTTTATAAATAAAACAATTTGAATGTTTACATTCTGAAATTTTATAGTTCGAACATTTTCTGTCGGGAATTTTATTATTCGGTCATTTTCAAATTCCGCAATGTTATAAACTGTCGGGAAATTTATTATTTCGAAATATTCCAGTTCGGTAATATTATAAACTGTTCGGGAATTTTACAGTGTCGGGAATTGGAAAATTTCCAAATAATAAAATTCCCGAGCAGTTTTTAATATTGCCAAATAGAAAAATTTCAGAATCATAAAATTCCGAAATTAGAAAATATCCGAACTAGAAAATTTTCGAATTCTAAAATTCCCGAAAAATAATTTAAAATGTTTTTCATTATTCGGAAATTTGCACAGAATTGGTAGTTTTATTTTTCGGGATTTTTCAGTCCAAAATTTCTAAACTAAAAAATACCAATTTTTAACCAAAATGAAGCATAGTAACATTTTTAATTAAGAGAATTAATTTTCAATCGAAAAAAATGAATATTTAAAAAAAAAGTTTGATTTTGTACCAAATACTTTAATTTTCAATCTGAGAATATGAGTTGAAAATAAGACTTGCATTTTTAAACAAAAAATACGAATTTCCCATCAAATAAATTAAAGAAATATAGTAATAAAATAATGAAATGAAAGTTGCATTTTTAATCAAAAAATTGATATTCTAACAAAAAATACGACTTTTCCACCAAATATTTCAATTTTCTACCAAGCTGTTGAATTTTCGAATAAAAAATGCGAATTATAACATTATCACAAGGCAGTGGAATTTTCAACAAAAAGTTCATTTTTTAACCCAAACATATTAATTTTTAACCAGACAGTTGATTTTTTAACTACAAAATGAAATGTCTGAAGAAAGAGAGCAATTTTTAAACCACAAACATGATTGTTTAACGAACAAAATATTTGTAAGTCAAAAACGAAAAAAAATTTCACCAAATTGTTGAATTTTCAAGCGAAAAAGACGAATTTTCAATCAAGAAGTTGTAAACAAAATCATTTATTTATTATTCAAATAAAAAAATAATAAAAATCATTACTATTCATTATTATACAAAATCATTATTATTTAGTACTATATTATATATTATTATTTATATTTAATACTATTTTTAACCAAAAAGACAAATAAGAAAAAATACTGAAGCCTGCGATAAATAAATAGGAATTTTGATCATTTACGGACCAACGAATAACATTTTCTATAATCGTTGAAGTTTATTTTAAATACTTTTAAAATAATCGGTTAGCAAACTGGAAATTTTGCTTTAAAAATAAAGCTAATTTTTTACTCACTTTTTTTATTAATGTCCATAAACATAATTCGGACTACATACAAGTTTATTCCTAGAATAAAATCTGTTAGACTATTTGGAAACTTTTTAAAAATTTTATAACATTATTTTTTATCTCCGAAGTAAGTCCGAGGCCTGTAAGGTTCTAAAGTTAATATTTCATATTCAATGCCTCTGAGATTTTTTGTTTGTTTAAAGTGCTTAAACTGTAGAATTTCACATTAAGAAGAAAACGAATTTTTAATCTGAAGATTTGAATATTTTAGAAAACAGTTGACTTTTTAACCAGAAAAGATGAATTTTCAAAGAGAAAGTTAATTTTTAGTTAAGGCAGATGAATTTTTAAGAAAATAGTTTAATTCTTAACCAAGAAGTTCAACGCTTCAACTTACTATTTGAACTTTCAATAAAAATATTGAATTTTTTCCCAAAAAGATTAATTATTTACATAATTGTGTAATTTTCATCCCAAAAAGATAAGTTTTTAACAAAAATGTTAGATTTTTATCGAATAGTTAAATGTTTTTAAATTGCTTGATTTTTATCAAAATAGTTGAATTTTATACCAAAATAATTTATTTTTCAATTAAGAATATGATTTTTCACCAAGAGTTAAGTTTTCAAATATTTTTATTTTCTACGAAATTGTTAAATTTTTAAAACAAAAAGACTAATTGTCTTTGAATTTTCCGCAAAAAAAGCTGATTTAAAACCAAATAATTCAATTTTAAGCTAAAAAAGTTATTTTGTGCACCAAAAATGCAATCATAAAATTTTCACCCAGTTGAATTTAAACTGAAAAGTCTAGTTTCTGAACTAAAAGTTGAGGTGTTTTAGAGGACAGTTGACTTTCATGTCGGAAAAGGTGAATTTTTAATTAGAAAGTTGTTTTTCAATCAAGAAAGATCAATTTTTAACAAAATAGTTGAAATCTTAAACAAAAATATTAATTTTATACCAAGAAGATTAATATTTTACCATAAAAGATGAATTCAACAAAATACAATTATTTTCAACAGAATTGTAGATTTTTAAAATCTAAAATGATGAATTATTTACATAATAGTTTAATTTTTATCCCAAAAATATGATTTTTCAACAAAAACATTAATTTTCTACCAAATAGTTGAATTTTCAGCTAAAAAGAAATCAATTTTCAACCGAAAATAGATTTGTAACGTTTTATGTTTAAAAAATAAATTTTTAATTAAAAAAGCGTATTTTCAACGAAATGGATAAATTTTCAACCAAAGATCTGGAACTTTCAAATAAAATGATGAATCTTAAAAAAATGAAATTTCAATAAAAGAGTTCAACAATTGCGATTTAAACTTTTAACAAACGAAAAACATACGTTTTTCTACAAAATAACTGAATTTTTAACTTAAAAAATACATTTTTAACCTGAAATAAAATTGTTTAATTTTTAGTAAAAAAAACTAATTTTACACAAAGTATTCGCATTTTTCAACAAAAAAAATTGAATTTTCAAGCAAATAGTCGAATTTTTAACCAAAATTAACTCAGTTTGCAAACTCTACTAAATTATATTTAAAAATATTGATTTAAAGTAATGTCTTATAATGTTGCTTTTTAAAAATATAAAAAAAAACACACTTGACTAGTTGATTTAAGTAATTTTATTGCGCCTGAGTATTACACTTGATGAATTGATTACAATGCGCGATAAGTACAAAGGCAGCGCTCAAGTCTGCACCTTCTAACAGTACAAAATGTCGTTCGAAAACCTTGTGCAAATCGCGCACAAAAACAAAAAATCTACAATAATCTCGGAACCTCAACGTAATTTAAATCATAAAAATTATTTTACAGTCTATAACTGAGTGTGACGATAATTTACGAGTTTTTTTTTAATTCTATTATTCCTATCACAATTCATTTTAACCACAAAAGATATACGCATTATGTAGCAATGTTTCAGAGTATGCACTCTGCGATATCCTCGGTTTACACCTTCATTAATTAATCGCAAAACTTAAAAATTAAATTAATCAGCTGTTTTTACAAATACAAAATAATTATTCTAATGCTTAAAAAAAAGCTCTTGGATTGCATACTTTTAAGATGAGAGAAAATATATCTTATAAAGTACTAAAGTAATTAATTTATAATCATTTTTTCACGAGATTCAAATTCTCTCAAACAAATTCATTCACTTTAAGCGTACTTTCTTAAATTAAAGACATTTAGTTAATCATATTATGCAAATCTTAAACATAAATTAACGAAGCACCACGAGTTAATATAATACAATAACGCTTAACATAGTTGTTACAAATAAACAATAATTGAAATGATGAGCAAAATTTAAGCTCATCAATAGATATAGCTGTGCGTCATCTATTAGAGTTACTTTTCAAAAAATATATTGCCAAAAAAATTATATGTCATGTTTTAACGGAAACGTTTTTGGGAAAGGTTCAGGCCAAACCTACCATTCCATAGAAAACTAATTTTCGAAATGAATAAAGTAAATGATAATTCAATAGGTCGTACCTTTAAGTTTAGTCATTAGTATTTTCTTTGGTAAATGCGCATAATTTTATAGAGTTATAGACACTCACGTGATTAATACATTAGTTGCAACTGCAGATATATTACAGTTTTTTTTTTCATTACTGAATGTGTAATTAGCAAAGAATTGCATTTGCAAGTATAGCAAAGTTTCGTCGAACTGTATTTTTCAATAAACGTTAATGTTTTACATTCGGTGAATCCAAGAAGTTTGCTCATTTCACGTCTGCTCAAATTATTCACATGTGGTGTCTTTTGATTTAAACGACTTTTTAAAAGCTTGCAAGATAACGGCAATTGCATCTTTTTTTCCTTTCTTTAGAATAAGTAGCTTGCATTTATCGATACGTAATAGGAATAGTAAAGGGCCATCATAACCACTATTCAGGTGCTACAGGTAATAAATATTGCCAGGCATTTTCTAGGTCTCTGCTGATGATCATGCATCGCTTATGAAGCTTATCTTCAGGTTGCAACGTTATCAACGGAAAGTCCTCCTAAAATGCAAATTATTCTTTCAACTGGTTAACTTCAGGCATATAAGGGATCGTACTTATTACGTAACAGCTCAAGTGGGAGGGGGAGGGGTCGAGATTTTTTTTACGTTTCATTACCTTAGGGGAGAGGGGGCCCTTCACTCATGTACGAATTTTTTGCAATTTCTGCAAAAAAGTTCTCTTGTAGATTATCTTTTTAGTTATAAATTTGATTATTTTGTTGAAAATTTAACGCTTTTCTTAAAAAGCATCCCTTTTCGTTGCAAAATTAACTGTTTTCTTAAGAATTTGTCTTTGGTTTAAAATTCATATTTTGTTTGCTCATAAGTCCACTGAAATCTTTTTTGGATGAAAAATATTTGTTCTAATTTGTCCTTTTAATTAAAAAGTTCATCTTTTTTTAGTAGAAATTTAATTTTTTTTTAATGAAAATACAACTTTATGGTTAGAAATTATTCTTCTTTGCTTGGATATTAAACTATTTTGTCTGAATGATTTGGTTGAAACACTTTGTTAAGATATCTTTTTTTTTTAAGATTTAGTTATATATATTTTTTTAGGTTAATCATTTTTAGTTGAAAAACCTCCTTTTTTTGGTAAAATAAAATAATTTCCTTGGTTTGAAATTTCATTCTTGTTGGGTAAAAATATATGAGTTGCGTAGAAAATTAATTTTTCTCTGAAAAGTTAAATTTATTATTTGAAAATTGCATCTTTGTACAAAAAACTCGTTCTTCGGCTTGAAGATTCAACAATTTCGATAAACTTTCATTTTCTCTTTGAGTAAAAAATCTTTATTTGGTGAAAATTCGCCTTTTAGGTTTTCAATTTTTATGGTCTAAATTTCATTTTTATTAGTTACAGGGTGGCCGTTTTAATCAACGAAATAAATTCCCGGTTTTTTCCCGGTTCGCAAACATTTTTCACGGTCAATGAAATTTAAAAAATGGAACTCTAAAACTAACATTTTTCAATATAAACAAAATTATAAGTCCACGTTATCATTTTCAATGCTCTAAATTAAAAAATCAATCAATGAACTTTAAACTGTTCAAAATTATATAATTTTTAGGGATTTTAAGATAGAAACATTCAATATTGAAAAATAGCACAATTTTTAACTTAACACTTCTTAAATTAGAAATTCAATTAATTTGTTTTTAAACCGTTTAAACCTCCTTGGAAAGCTTCAAAATTTTATTTCAAAATCTTGAGAAATCTAGAAGTTGTTTTAAATTTTTTTCAAATTTAAAATTATTTTGGAAATTTTTTCAGAACTTCTAAATATCTGTCAAAATTAATTGAATTTTTTTCTACCATTTTCAGAAAATCCTGCAAATTTTAGAAAATTTCTTTACAATTTGGATGTATAAATAACAATTGAACATTTATTATTTGTAGGCGAAATTTGAGTAATTTTAAGAGATAAGTAGAAGTTTTTAAAAGATTCAAACTTGATGTAAAACTTGAAATGATGACCTATTATAAAACAAAATATAGATTTTCGCGGATTTTAAACAAAAAATTAGATTCTATTCAAAAATTGTAAAAGGCTTCAAAAGAATAAAAATTTTTTTTTAATTTTCATAGAAAAAGTAAAAATCATTTTTCATTTTAAAAAATAATTTTAAGAGAATATTTTAAAAGTTTTTCAAAGATTTAAACAAAATTTTCTAAAAATATTCTGGAAGATTTTAAGAAAACTTTCTAAAATTTGCATGATAATTTATTATCTTTTTAAATCTCCTAAATATCTCTTAAAATTATTCCAATTTTGTCTACAAATGTTCATTTGTAAAATATTCATTAAAATTTTAAAATTTCGCTCACAAATTAAACATTTTTCAAATACAACAATTAAAATTGTAACGCTCAAATTTTAAAGGCTCTTCGAAATTTTAACGATTCCAGGCTTCCCATGTCAAACAATTCAGTCAAAGATTCTTTACTATCAAATATTTGGTTTCAATTTACTTGTCTTGAACAAAAATTCAAATATTGCTGAGTATTCAATAATTAATCTTTTTTTAATTAATAATTTTAAATTGAATGGGTTAAAACTTGAATATTTTAGACTGACAGAATATTTTAAATTTAATAAAATCCTTTAATTAAGAATATATTATTATCAAATTATTTTTAAGTTGAAAATAGTTTATAAACTTTCAGTGACACGTTCACATTTGTTTAATGACTAAGATTTTGAAATTAAAACCGTTTAATCTTTAACGTTAATCTTTGAAAAGTATTAAATTTGAACTGATTAATATTGATTAAGATTTGAACTGATTCTTCAAGACTGCACTTTAAAATTCTTTAAATTAAGAATAAATGGTTAAAAATAAAAAATTTTTTATTGGTAAAATTTTAAATGTAAAAAATTTTGATTTACGTATTGTAAGCTAAATAATAACATAATTGAAAAACATAACAATTCAAATAATTATTTAAAAACGGTTGCAATCGAACGTGGATAGATTTTACTTCTACAAATTTGTAAAATTCCCGGTCAAATAAAAAATTCACTGTCATTTCCCGATTTGTCCCGGTATCAAAAAATTCCCGGTCATTTCCCGGTCCAGCTACCACCCTGTGTTTGGTTGAAAATCAAAACTATTTCCTAGAAAATTAACTTTTTGTTTAAAATTTGTATTTTTGTGTTGAAAAATCAATTTAATGTACTTTCTGTTTAAATTTAATATTTTAGTGTTGAAAAGAAAACTGAAATATTTTCCAGATGAAAATTTAACTATTTTGTTGAATTTTTTAAAATTGAAAATTCATCTGTTTTAAATGAAAAAAAATACTTTGTTAAGTAGTCATACTTTTGGTAGAAAATTCTACTGTTTTGTGGAAATTAAAAAAAAGTATCATTTTTTATTAAAAATTCATCTGTTTTAGTACAAATTTCATCTTTCTTGGATAAAAATGCAACTATTTGATAGAGAATTCAACTTTATTTTTAAATTCATCCTTCTTGGTTAAAAAAATTCGTCTTTTGGACTGCAATTTTATTTTTTGGTAAGAACTTATCTTTATTTTTAATTCTTCTTTTGATCCTTAAAAGTCAACTGAAATCCTTTATAACAGCTTCTTCACTTGAATTTTAAACTATGTATAATAATAATTTTAAACTCGTTATATATATATATATATATATCTTTGTAGATTGAAAATTCAAATATGATGTACAAAATTTAATTATTTTGTTTGTAAATTCAAGTATTCTGTTAAAAAGATATTTTTTATAGTAGAAAAGAGATTTTTTTGTTTAAAATAAATTTATAAACTTTTTAACTACATAAAGTCAGAGGGTGTTTGAGTGTTTGATTTCGCGAGTTTATTATATATAATATAAAATTCAATAACTTTTTTCTTTATTCGGGGCAAGTAAAAATAGGGAAATATATTCTTTTAAATAAAATTAATATGAATATATATTCAAGTCAATTAAAAACGCTACAAATTCGTAACATTTCATTCAACCAAAGATGAAATAGTTAAATTTGCAGTTAAAACATTATTTTTAACTCGAGATAAAAACGAATTTTCAACATAATAGTTGAATTTTTAACAAAAGTGACGAATTTTATACTAAAATGAAGAACTGCCAATTGGAATAATTTAATTAAAAAAATAATAATTTTTGAAAAAAAAAAAGATTAATTAAAAAAAAGAAGAATTTTCAACTAAATACGTCAATTTCAAACTAAAAAGATCAATTTGGAACCAAAAATTAAACAGTTGAATTTTCATTTAAAAAAAAAAATTAATTTTTATCTAAAGAGATAACTTTTCAACTAAAATGATTTGACTGGATTTTTTAAATTTTAAGTGAAGATATTTTTAAGTAAAAAAAAATATTTCAACTTTATAGTTACATTTTTGACTTGAATGGTTACAGTCTCAGTTTAAAAAATTAATTTTTAACAAACGAATTTTAGACCAAGAATATTAGTTTTCTATTAAAAAAGGCGAATTTTTAACATTAAACATTAATTTTAAACTAAAAAAAATCAATTTTGAACCGAAAATTGAATGGGTAAACTTGAAGCTAAAAAAATTTAATTTTCAACTAAAGAGATGAATTTTTAACTCAATTTTTAATGTAATAATTCTCTGAATTAGTTAAATTTGCACGTAAAAAAATTAATTTCAATGAAAAAAACTAATTTTCAACCAAATAGTTCAACTTGTAACTAGCATAGTTTAATTTTCAGTTAAAAAAATTTATATTCGACCAAGAATATTAATTTTAGAACGAAGGGAATAATTTTCTATCAAAAAGACGAATTTTTAACAAAGCACATGAATAATATACTAAAAAGGACAAATTTTGGAGAAAAATTTCAATAGATGAATTTAAAACCAACAAAAAATTTTTAACTAAAGAGATGAATTTTTAACTTAAATGATGGAATATTTCACTGTAAAATTAATTTTTAAAACTATAAAACAAATTTTCAACCAAATACTTAAATTTTCAACTGGAACAGTTTAATTTTCAGTTACAAAAATTTACTTTCAGAAAAAAAGAATTGTTAACAAAATTGATAAATGTTCAACCAAATAGATGAATTTTTAATTAAAATTAACCAAAAAAATAATTTTTAATAAAAGAATTTAACTTTCAACCAAGTAGTGGCATTTAAAACACAAAGTTAAATTTCCAATCAAATAGTTAAACTTTTAACTGAAATGGTTTAATTTGAAGTTAAAAAAATGTATTTTCATTTAAAAAGAACAAACGAAATTTCTACAAAATTGATCAATTTTCAAGCAAATAAATGAATTTCCAATTCAAACACTGATTCTTCAACCAAAAAAATTATTTTTACAAAATAGGTAGCCTTTCAACCAAGTAGTTGAATTTCCAACCATAAAGTTGAAATTTGAACTGAAATCTTGAACTGAAATAGTTGAATTTGGAACATAAAAGATGATTTTTCAAGAAAAAAAAGAAAAGTTTTTCTACCAAGAAAATACGATTTTTCTACAAAATACATGAATTTTCAACAATAAAAGATAAAATTTCAATTAAAATATCAACTAATTATCAATTATCAATTAAAATTATGAAACTTCAACCTAAAAAATGATGTTTTAACAAGAGTTTAACAACCAAGCAGTTAAATTTTCAACCAAAAAAAGAGTTTAATTTTTAATCGAGAGAGAACAAAACTGTAACGAAATTTATTTATTATTTACTTTTAAATGATAAAACATTATCATATAATGTAATATTATATTTTCAAAGAAACTGAAATAACAACAGATAAATTTAAACAATTTCTTAGACGAAAAATAAACTATATTTATTTAATTTATAAAACAAATCAATCTTTACCTCATGAACGTCGTCCCATAGGATTTCTAAGATTCGTCTAAAAGTACAGAGTTCCGAGTAGTTAGTGAAGTGCACTACCCAATCTCCACTACTTTCATGAACTTCTCGACACGCGAATTCCTAATTCAGTAGAAGAAAAGTTAAAATTGTGTTACGTGGATCAAAGGTCTGAAAAATATTATCAGGGATCACAGTCTTTCTACCTAATGTCCTTGTGAATTCATACAAAAAATACGAAGTATCAATAAAATAGTTTAACTTTCAAACGAACAAGACTTTAATAAATTTAGTAAAATTTCAAACAAATAGTTGAATTCTTAACCCAAAACGATGGATTTTTAACAAATTAGTTCTTTTAACCAAATATTTGAAATAATTAACGAAAAATGTTGCACAATTACCCAAAATTAAGAATTTTCAATAAAAAATAAAGAATTTTCAACAAAAAAAAGTCATTTGCAACATAATAGTTCAAATTTTAACTAGAAAAGCCGAATTTTTAACCACACAAGCTTTTTCAATCAAGAAAGGAAAAACAACTCAACCAAATAATTGAATTCTCGAACCAAAATATAAATTTTTTACAAAACAGTTGAATTTTCATCCGAAAAGTTATATATAAACCAAAAATTTATTTTTTCTACCAAAATAGTGAAATATTCAACAAATCATATATACAATCAATAACTGAGTTTTGTGACTTTTTAAATTAACTGAGGGCCTTTTAATGATTTTACTGATTTCATACACTTAACTGTTCCACTTTTGTTAAATTGATCTTTTTTAATTAAAATTTAACTGTTTGGTTAAAAGTTGAACACTTTAGTAAAAAATGCATATTTTTGGTTTAGAGATAAATCACGTCCGTTGAAAAATATTTTTCAGTGTATTTTTATCTGTATAAAGTGTTAAGGTACTCTGAAAAAAATATTTTTTAGTCCAAAAAAATGAAGTCTCAACAAAAAATGTAATAGTTGATATTTCAACCAAGTAAACTTAAAACTTTAGTCAAGAAAGAAGAAAAATTTAAACAAATTGTTGAACTTTAAGCCGAAAAGATGAATTATCTACAGAACAGTTGAATTTTCAAGCCGAAATGATGAACTTTTAACAAAATAGTTGAATTTTCAACCAAATTATTAAATTTCAATCAAAAAGATAAATTTTTAACTTAAAAAATGAATTTTGAAAAAAAAGGCGAAATGTCTACCGAAAGTGATGAGTTATTAATTATTTTTCGACAAAAATCAAACAAATTTATTAATACCTAAATATGTTCAAAAATTTTCCTACCAAATTGTGAAGTTTTACAATAAATAGTAGAATTTTTAGACAAATATTGAATTTTATACAAAAATTTTTCAACAAGATACAAGAATTTTCAACGAAACAGTGGCATTTTTAAGTAAAATAGGTGAAATTTTTGACAAAAAACCTGAATTTTAAAACAAAAAGACGAATTTCACACAAAAAAAACTTGAATATTCAACAAAAACAAAAGATGAATTTTTAACAAAAAAGTTCATTTCCAATCAAATAATTTAATTTTCTACCAAATTGTTTGATTTTAAAGCAAAAAATATAAACCATCTATAAAGCAGTTGAATTTTCAATTAAAAAAGATCAATTTTTGACCAAACAGTTATATTTACAACGAAAAAAGATGAGTTTTTAACTAAAAATCGAATAGTTAAATTTTCAATTTAAGACACTCAATTTTTAACAAAAAAAAAAGGTATTTGAATTATATGAATTCATCTAGAAAATACAAATTTTTAAGAATATAGTTGAATCTTTAACCCAAAAGATGAATTTTCAACAAAGAAGATTAAATTTCTACTTAAAAAGACTAATTTTCAAACAAATATATGAATTATCTACAGAAAGATTGAATATGAAACCCGAAAAAATTAATTTAAAAAAAGGGCAATTTTGTACCAAATTGTTAAATTTTCAAATAAATAGAAGAATTTTTTGTCAAATAGTTAATAGTTAATAGTTAATAGTTAAAAAAAAAATCGAATTTTTCACCAGAAAGGTGAATTTTCAATTAAGAAGTATAACTTTCTACGAAAAAAAAACAACAAAATTGCAATAAAAGTACAAGAATTTTAAAACGTTTCAGACAGTTACACTTTTCATCAAAAAATATTAAATTTGTACCAAAAGAAATTAATTTTAGAACAAAGCCGTATTTTATAGCAAAAATTGAATTTTCAAACCGAAAATATTGATTCTTAACATAAAGTTCATCTCCAACCAAACAAAATAATTTTCTATCAAAACGTTGAATTTTCAAGTTAAAAATACGAACCTTCTACAAAATAGTTGAATTTTGAAGTAGAAAAGATCAGTTTTCAGCCAACCATGAAATAGCTCAATTTTTAGTTTTAACAATTAATTTTCAGAAAAAGCGAGATTTCAATTATTTGAATTCAAGCAACAACAAAAATACGTCGCAATTTTATTCAAATCAATTTTTATTTATATTATTTTGGTTCCGAAATTTTTTAAATTATTAGTTGAATTTTTGGGACGACTGAAGAATCCTGAAAAATATAATTTCCGACACTGTAAAATTCCGGAATTGGAAAATTTATGAATAATAAAATTACAGTAATAATAAAATAAACTGCTCGGGAATTTTACATTGTCGGGAATTGGAAAATTCCAAAATAATAAAATTCCCGAGCAGTTATTAATATTGCCAAATTGAAAAATTTCAGAATAATAAAATTCCCGAATTATAAAATATCCGAACTAGAAAATTTTCGAATTCTAAAATTCCCGACAAACAATTAAAAATGTTTTTCATGTATAAAAAACTTAAATTTTAATAAATTAAATGATTTTATAAATAAAACAACTTTATTTGTTGAAATTCGGGAATTTTCTAGTTCGTTTATTTTATAATTCGTCAATTTTAGGCCAGGAATGTTATTATTCGGGAATGTTAACAGTATTGGTAATTTTATTTTTCGGGATTTTTAAGTCGTGCGGAATTTTTAATCTAAATAATATCAATTTTTAACAAAAAATTCGCATTTTTTATTCGAAAATTGAACAACCTGGTAGAAAAGTAGTTATTAATTATTTTTCGACAAAAATCAACCATTACAATTTTTTTTTAACCAAATTTTCAACAAACCATAAGCGTAATCAATAACTGAGTTTTGTGTCTTTTTAAAATTTCTGAGGGCTTTTTACTGATTTTATACATTCAACTGTTCCCCTTTTTTTAATTGATCTTTTTTAGTTGAAAATTGAACTACTTAGTTAAAAATCGATTCTTTTGTTTGAAGATTCATCATTTCAGTTACTAACTATTTTTGAGTCTTGCATCTTCTTGAATTATTTTCTTGTGTATTTTTATCAGTAGAAAGAGCTTAGGTATTCTAACGATTTTTCAAAACTAGATAAAAAAAATTTAACACAAAATTGTCCAGAAAACTTGCTAAAGAAAAGACGTTTCTGTCAGAAAAAACTTTCGTTCCATTTCGTTATTGCCTATTAAACAGAATAATTTTCATCAAATCACTAATGTAATTTCATATATTACATAATTCCATCCAAATCTGTAGACACAAGATCAATGTTTAGTACAAGATTATTAATTTCAGTGGTGTAGTCCTAAAATTTGAGTAAACGATTTTGTTTCTATTGAAAAGGCTGCTATTATATACATTTTTTTTCTATTTTTTTCAGAATTTAACTCATTTGTTTAAAAATTCTGCCATTTGCTTAAAAATGTAATTAATTTGTTGAAAATGTATATATTGTTGAAAAGTCATCTTTTTTTTATCAAAAATTAAACTATTTTGATAAGAAAATAATTTTTTTAGATGAAGATTCGTCTCTTTATTTGCAATTTTCTCTGAAACTGTCAATTAAACTATTCCATTTATGGTTGAAAACTTATCTTTTTCAGTTAAAAAATTTCAACTAATTGCTTGGAAATGTATCTTGTTTAGTAGAAAGTTCATATACTTTTTTGAAATTCGTCTTTTTTGGTAGAAATTTAATCTTCTTGATCGAAACTTTATCCTTTTTGGTTAAAAATGCAATTGTTTGGTTGAAATATCAACTGTTACATGCTTTATTTAGAATTTGTCTTTTTGGGTTAAAAAATACATTATTTAACGAAAAGTTGAACTACTTTGTAAACCAAATTTTGTTGGTTGGTGATTCATAATTATATTCGAAAATTCAATTATTTATTTTTAAATAAGCTTTTATGTTAAAAATTCTAATGTTTTGTAGAAAATTAATCTTTATTGTTAAAAAATTCCACATTTTCAAACATAATTCGTCTTTTTGGCTTTAAAATTAAATGATTTTGCTGAAAATTCAAGTAATATTTTGTTCAGAATTCGTATTTTTTGGTAGACCATTAATCGTCTTTGTCGAAAATTCCACTTTTTTGTTGAAAATTTGACAACATTGTTGATAATTCATTTTTTTTGTTAACATTTTTTTACCGGAAAATCTAACTATTCCATGTTTGATTAAAACTTTATCTTCTTTGTTAAAAATTCATCTTTTCCGAATTTAAAGTCCACCATCTTCTACAAAAATTGGTCTTTTTGTCTTGAAAATTCAAATATTTCATTGAATTTTAATATTTTTTGTTTGAAAATTCGACCATTTGAATGTAAAAGTATCTTTGTATGCTCGAAATTCAACTAGTTAGTTAGAAATTCAACTATTTTTTGAAAGTCTCATTATTTTTAGAAGATATAACTATTTTGTTAAAGTCATCATTTTCGTAGAAAATTCAACTGTGTTGTTTAAAGTTCATCTTTTTAGATTGAAAATTCGTCTTTTATGGTAAAAAAAGTATATCTTTCTTGGTTGAAAAGTAACTTTTTTGATAAACTTATTTGATAAATTTATAATTTGAAAGAATTTGTAACATTTTAGGATATTTTAAAAACTTCTTAGGCATTTTCAGGAGCTTTGATTTTGAAGTATTTTAGCGAATTTTAAAAGAATCCAAGGCATTTTTTAGTCAATTTCATTAATTTGAAGTGATACTAGAATTTCTGAAGATATGGAACGATTTTACGGGTCATATGAGGTTTTATAATATTTAAAAGAATTACATGTTATTTTATAAGATTTTCGAAGATTTCAATGATTTTTAGGGGTTTTAAAACTCTCAATGTATTTTCTAGTGTTTTAAAGATAGGAAGAGATTTGGAATTCACCCTGAATTCTTATTAATTTATCCTAAATGCTTTGGAATTCTCTTGAATTTTTTTAATTCACTTGCATTTCTCTAAATTAACTCTATTCTACTTAATTCAATAGATTTTTTGTTGAAGTTTTAATATTTTTAATTTAATTAATCCTGAGGATCAATTGATAAAATGATCAAAGGATTTGAAATATTTTATCGTATTTTAAATTTTTAATGCTTTAAAAATTGCAAAGAAGTTTAAAGGATTTTAAATAATTCAGGTTATTTTAAAAGATGACAAGTAAAATTTTTATTTATTTCAATAATTTAATGGGATTTAAACAATTTTAAGGGTTTTAATCATTTGAAGGGATTTCAATATCATAATCGATTTCAAAGATATTTTCATGAGACATTAGGGATTTCGTAGGGTTTCGAAGATTTGAAGATTTTCAAATATTTTTTGCAATTCATTTGGAATTCGCCTTGAATTCTTATTAATTTATCTTAAATCCTTTTATATTCTGTTGAATTCTTCTAAATTCACTTGACTCTACCCAATCCAATTAATTTTTCCATATTTTAAAATTGTTTTCAATTAAATTGATTACTTTTTAAAATCAGCTTGATTTTGTATGAATTTCATCTACTTCTTCTCATTTCTTTTAAAGTTCTCTAAATTCACTCTAAATTTATGGTAATCAATCATTTTTTCGATTCTTAAAATCATTTTAATTCATCTGAATTTTTTTAAATTTAACTTGAATCGTTTTGTAGTCATTAGTCACTTCTTGCGTTAGAAATTAGTATGGTTACAAAGATTTGACGAGACTTGAATTTTTTTTTAATTCACCCTGAATTCTTTTTAATTTTTTTCAACCCATCAGCTGCGGAATTTTTTTCTGTCACGGATTTTCAACTCCTTTTCGATGTTTCAGTTATATTACTTCAAATAAATAATTTAAACTTAACTGATTTAACTAATTCAAAAGAGATAAAAGCTGATGGCTTAATTCTGTGGAATTTCTTCAATTTACTTCAATCTTTCTAGATTCACTCAATTTTACTTAATTTCGTTAATTTTTTTGATTTTTTAAAAGTTTTTTCCTTAGGCATTTCATCAAATTCTTTGAATTCTCTGGAATTTTTCTAATCTTATTTGAAAGCTACTAAATTTAATGAAGTTTTATCATATTTTCAAATTGTTTTAAATTAATTTGATTTTTTTTTTAATTCACCTTGAATTTTCATGAATTCTTCTGTTTTACCTTAAATTCCTCTAAATTAATTCCATTTTTACGGAAATCAATGGAGTTTTTAAAAAGATTTAACCTTTTTTTCAAGTAATTTTAGTTCTTTTGAATGTGACTTGCATTGTTCTGAAATATTATGAATTTAAAGACTGTGACGCCTGTAATAAACGAAACCCAGTAGTCACAAAATTTAGCCACATCGTTACGACATCTTTACGACATCCTATATAGAATGTCGTAAAGTTGTCGTAAATATGTCGTAACAATGTCGCCAAATTTTGTGCCCACTGGGAATCCCCTTTTTCCTGACAAATTAAAATGTTCTGAAGTTCTATGATCCCTGTATTATAGATAAGCAAGAAACTCACCAAAACGCACCATGACTGCTGTGTCGAAGGCACTCTAAATGCAGTCAGATCCTCAATAGATGCACAAGAAAGTGTCTGGCCTCTCTGAGTTCCGGGGAAAACTTCGTTCATCGCAACCAAATGTTTCGAGGTTGCAATCAAACTGCACGGAAGCGGATTCTTCCTTCGTTCAGTAGATTCAAACAATCCAGACGCGCTCTGAACGAAACTCTGCAGCCACTCCGAGGCAACATATTCGTCCGGCGCAGCAAACTGAAAGGACTTGTTCGACTGGAGAAGAATTTCAAAGGTGTGTGGTCGATGAGAGTTGGGAATTCTTCGGCATCCTTGGCAGAGACCACCCTTCAGCGGAATAGCGCGCTTCGGAAGTCGCTGACTAGAATCGGTAAACATGTAAACAATGCCACCCTTCAAAACAAAATATCCGGCTTCCCACGAATTTATCGGCGCATTGGGATGCTGGGACTGATAAGTGTGAGGACGAAACATTAGATCTCCTTCCTTTATCGGGCCGCAAGGTGTACTTGGAGGTGATATGTGTTCGTCTTCCATGTATATGATACTATAATATTCGATTTTTTCATCCTGTACAAATTTGAGTGAGTATTAGCAATTGTGAGGAGCTTGGGTCCATCGATTGATAATTTTGCCAATTTGAGGGTAGCCAAAAACTAAGATTGGTCACCGGAAAGTAGAGGTAACGTTATGAACTTAGATAATAAAATTTAATAAGTTTCAAATTAACTTTTATACTTCAGACTTCAGAGTCTTTCACTTATTCACCTCTTTCCTAATTAAAAAAATATCTTTTTCACCTTTTTCTCGTTACTTGCTTCTATGAAAACCAATAATAACATCCAACTATGTTTGGTTAAAAGCTGATTTTTTACTGTGGAAATGTCTATTGTTATATTTATGGCTTAGAACTCATATTTTTTTGGTAACAAATTTAACAAATGTAAATAAATTCAAAAAAATCAACTTCTTGGTTGAAAAATAATTAATTTTTTTAAATATTCTCTATTTTCAATTGAAAGTTCATCTTTTTAGTTAAAAATGTAACTATTTGATTTATAATTTATTTTTTTTTTTAACTGAACAGGTAACTATTTTATTTTTGGTTGAACATTGATACTTTGAATTGAAATTTCATCTTTTCCAGTTAAAAGTTTAAATATTTGGTGGAAAATCTATGGATTTTGTTGAAAATTTATATTGATTGAACACTGATATTTTGAATTTGAAGTTGATCTTTTCCATTTCAAAGTCTTTTTGAGAGAAAATTCATGTTATTTGGTAAACAAATTAACATTCTTGTTTAAAAAATCATCTTTTTAGTTGAAAATTCATTAATTTTTTTAAGACTCCATATTTTTCAATTGAAAATTCGTCTTTTTGGTTAAAAATGTAACTATTTTATTAAAAATTAGATTTTTTTGATTGACAACTATCTTTTCTTTTTTAACTGAACATGTAACTATTTCATTTTTGATTAAACATTGATATTTTGAATTTAAAGTTGATCTGTTTCAGACGAAAGTCTTTTTGATAGAAAATTCATGTATTTTGTTGAAAATTCATGTTTTTTTGGTAAACAAATTAATATTCTTGATAAAAAAATCATCTACTTGGCCACTTTTTTTATTTCCCAACTTGCTTTCACACGAAGCGCCACATCGAGTTGAAAATTTAGGATAATAAACAAGAAGCACTAAGGAAGGTGGGTCTGGTCCTAAATTTAAATAATTATGAAAAAAGCAAAAAAAAAATGTACAACAAAAAACTATTTTCATAATTACACAAATTTAGGACCAGACACACCATTCTTAGTGATTCTTCTTTATTATCCGAAATTTTCAACACGATGTGGCGCTTCGTGTGAAAATAAGTTGGGAAATAAAAAAAGTGGCGGTAAGGTAGGAATCTGGTCACATGGCCTTAAATTAGATTTTTTGGTTGAACAATGATACTTTGAATTTAAAGTCGATCTTTTCCAGACGAAAGTCTTTTTGGTAGAAAATTCATGTATTTTGTTGAAAATTCATGTTTTTTGTTAAACAAATTAATATTCTTGGTTAAAAAATAATCTTTTCGGTTGAGAATTCTTTTATTCTTATAAGATTCTCTATTTTTCAATTGAAAATTCATCTTTTTGGTTAAAAATGTAACTATTTTATTTTTGGCAGAACATTGATACTTTGAATTTAAAGTTCATATTTTCCAGTTAAACTTTCAAATATTTAGTTGAAAATATATGTATTTTGTTGAAAATTTATCTTTTATGATAGAAAATTAATCTTATTGGTTTAAGAATCATCTTTTTGGTTGAAAAATAACCTTTTGGATTTAATGTTGAACTCTTAAAAAAAATTTCATTTTTAAAGATTCATTACTTTAGTTGAAAATTAATCTTTTTAGTTAAAAATCTGTTTTATTTAAAATTAATTTTTTTCTTGTGAATAAATTTTTTGTAACTGAACATATAATTACTTTTTTGGTTAAACACTGATATTTTTTATTGAAAATTGATCTTTTCTAGTTCAAAGTTTAACTATTCGCTTGAAAACTCTCGTATTTTGATTGAAAATTCGTATTTTTGGGTAGAATTCATGTTTCGTTGATAATTCATATTTTTTGGTTGAAAAATCAACTACTTGGTTCACAGTTGAACTACTTTGTAAAAAATAGTTTGACAGTTAAACAATTTTATTGAAAATTAAACTATTTGGTTGAAAATTCACTTTTTTGTGGGACAAATTTTTTGGGCCAAAATTCAAATGTTTTTTTTTTTTGTTGAAAATTCCTCCGTTTGCAATAAACCTTCATGTTTTATGGTAGAAAAATCATCTATCTGTTGAAAATTAACTTTCTTTGTTAAAAACTCGAATTTTCGGGCGAAACATTGAAATGAATTCTGGGGAAATTTGTCTGTTTGGCTTAAAAATTCAACTATTTGGTTAAAAAATGGACTATTTTGTTAAAAATTTAATTATTTTAGTGAAAATTCAACTTTGGATTGAAAATTCATCTTTTATGGCAGAAAAGTCATCTTTCAACTGTATTAGAGAAAAATACATCTGGTTGACTTGAAAAATCAACTATTTGGCTAAAAATTCATCTGCTTTTGGTTGAATCTTTTGCGTTTGAAACTGTGAGCATTTGGTTAAAATGCATCTTTGTAGATTGAAAACTCAATTGTTTTTCAAAAGTCTCTTTGGGTCGAAAATTTGATTGTTTAGTGAAAAATTCAACCGTATGGATCAAAAATTCATCTTTTATGCTAGAAAAGTCATTTTTCCTGATTAAAAAATAACTTTTATGCTGAACATAACAAAAAAATAACAAAAAAATATTAAAAAAAATAATTTTTGGTCGAAAATTCAACCATTTTTTTGAAAATGCAATATATTAAAACATAAAGCATTTAATATTTAATTCAATATATCTACATAAATTGCATTTAAAAGAATTTACTCCCTACTATTTTCCTTTATTCGTGAAAAATCACCGTGTTTTCCTTGTTTTGAGAGCACTTTGGGATTGTGAAGTCTGAAATAAATGCAAGTGTGACTGGGATCAGGGAGTTTACGTAAAGAATTAAAATTTTCATTTTGGTATAGGGAATTTCCGTAAAGAATTATAACTTTGTCTTCCGGACAGGGAATTATGACATGAAACGAGAATTTTGGAAAATAATCTTAATTCTTATTTAGAAAAAGAGAATTTAGAATCTCTATTCAAATTCAGAATTATTATTATTTTCCAAAATTCCCTGTTCTTGATTAGAAAGCTAAGAAATCTTTTGAAATGTTATCGTGCAGATGTAGAGGCTTCGATTAAACTTACAGGGTGAACCGCGGTTTCAGCTAAAATAGAATGTCTGAGGGTTTGCATGTCGTCGTAGTTTAGTTCTTTAACAGCTGGCAATCTTGGTTTCGACGGTGATCTTCTCATAGCCATTTCCAAATGAGCGATAAGTTCTGAGGTAGTTTCGGCATTGCCGGTTGAAAATAAGTATTGCATTTCATAATCAGCATTGGATATTAATATAGTTTGTGCGTTAGGCCCAATCTGTAAAAAAAGAGTATTTAATACATTATTTCTATAAGGGTCCATCCATAAATTACACAACAGCTTTTTTTGAAGGTGCTTAGCGGTTTGAGAAAATGTTACGATCAGCTACGGTCAAAAATGAACTTTTTTGTTAAAAAATTAACAATTTTGTAGAAAATTGAACTATTTGTTAAAAATAATGAAAATAGGTGTTTCGGGTTTCAATCGTGTACACAACTACGAGTTTTGCCGACGTTTCGTGAACATTGCAGTTTTTCATAATAATAAAACATCGTAAAAGCATTAAATCTATTATTTAGTTAAAAATTCGCCCTTTTGAGTGGAAAATCAATGTTTTATATTTTATTACCGACCCTACCTAGGGACGGGTTGGGTTACCTTCTGGGTGACCCAACTGGGATCCGTAGAGAGACCAGAAGAGTCCGCGGTGTCTCGAATTAGCCTTTCAATGGCTGAGACGTGAATCCCCATGATGTAGAATAATTTGTACAACAGCAAAGGCGCCTCGGTGTTTATTGCTTCGGCCCATTTCGCGGGCGATGCTGAGGGCACCCCGCCCCCGAGAGAGGAGGGCACTCTAATTCGCCACTGTCAGGAGAACAGGATTCCTCTGTTGTTGGTTTGTGATGCAAACTTCCACCGTACGTACCCTAGGAAACGGTGCTTTCAAAGATCAGAAACCCCAAGGACTGAAAGGCATACTTGTGGAATTCCCCACAAGCTATAATACCATAGATGAGTTCGAACACGCCTTGACATTTTGTGAAAGATTCTAACTACATCATATAGGAACAATTGTCCTACAAGCACAATTAAGTCTAGGAAAGAAGCAGAATAGTGGAACACCCAGTTGGAGAAGTCCGCAAAAAGACAAGAGCGTTGTGCAATACGGCAAACAGAACTATACTACCTTCAGACTGGGATATCTATAAGACGGGTCATTCTGAATACGATAACAATATAAGAAGTTATAAACAAGGAGGATTGGAGGGGCTTCTGCGACGAATCGAAGAACATTCCTGAAACAGCGAAGCTTCACAAGATCCTGGCAAAAAACCCGGAAGCTCGCAGCGGGCTAATAAGACTCGATAATGGTGAGCGGTCCGAAGATGAAAAAGTAACGCTGATTCACCTAATGGAAGTTTACTTCTTGCATTTTTAGCAAATTTCAACCAACCAAGAGGTGTAAAACTGGGGCCAAGAAAAGAAGAAGGGCGATTGGAATTAAGCCTCCAAAGCCGTTGATAACAAGAAGGTGGACTGGACATAGTTCTTCTGTCCTCAACAGAGGCGAATGGTGCTTTTACAAAAAGGCTTGGATTTCGTTGTGGCTCCACTGCCGGAGCAATTTAGGGCAAGCATTGCCCTAAAACACGTGCTTGGTAGGAACTATGCTCCATGCTGTCATGGCAAAATTAAAGCAGCAGCTGGAACAAATGGGGTATGCTGTGGGCACCTTCTTAAATATACCGAGTGCCTTCAGCAATACTTTTCAGAAGTCATCTGTCGAGAGGCTTTGAGCCGTGGTGTGCCAGACTAGCTAGTAAGATGGATAGGAAGCATGCTACGCCTAAGAAGATTCGAAACCAGATGATGCGAAGGCCTAGTCAGGGGATTACCGGCACGAAGATGTTTACAAGGGGTGTCCTGTCACTCCTCCTGTGGTGCATGGTAGTGGACGGCCTCCTTCGTAGGCTAAAGAAGGAGGGGTTTTAAACCAGAGCTACGCGGATGACTTTGTAATCCTAGTCAGATGGGCTCACCTGGAAACGCTGATGGGTCTTATAAGGTTGGTGCTGCGCACTGTAAAGCTTTGGTGAGATGATAGCTTGATGCTCTCGGTAAACCCGGAGAAGACCAGTCTTGTCATTTTCACGAGAAATTACAAAGTGCCGAAAATTGACGCATCTATATTTTGTGGCGGAAGGCAGACATTTTAAGATTCAGTTGGATATCTGAGAGTGATCCTAGATAGCAAACTGAACTGGGCGAAGCACCTAGAGACCCAATGCAGGAATGTTGACATGACTTTTTGGATTGACGTAGGGCCTAGGCCCTAAAAAGCTTAGGATAAAAAAGTAATCAGGGGCAAGACGAAGCTAACAAAATTCAATTTTTCAGAGCACCAAATGATCCAAATATTGCTAAATAATGGCAAATACTATTTTAAGGGACGAGATCAAACTGTAGTGTTGTGGCAACGGTGTTACATATAAAGTGTATAGGTATATCGTTTTGTTCTTAAAGTTCTTCACTTTTTAAAAATATGATTTTATTGTTAATATTAATTGTCAATAATGGGCATTATTTAATATAATCCAAATCAACGTCTTTGTACTTAAGATAAAAAAAATGATATCTTAATATATTTTGAAGTTTCAAAGAATTAACTAAAATTATAAATTGTAAAGAAATTTAATTAATTTTAAAGAATCCATTTTAAAAATTGCTTTTCGGCTTAACTCTTCATGAAATTTAGCTTAAGATTTAGGACGACAATGGAATTTTCATTATACTTTTTTTTAACTTAAACATGAACTAAAGGATCTTATTCTAAATAAGAAATCGCAACATAGGAACCAACTTTTCAAAATAAGTTACAAATTGCTATTTTATCTATTTTACATTGATTTATTCACGCCTATCAAAGCATTTTGGTTTTGAATTATTTATCATAATTATTTCAATCGAATCTACAGAAAAGAATGATTAATAAATGTTTATTTTCATTTTAAATGATTAAATTATATCTTTTAAAGAATAATTTAATAAAGATATAAATTATTTTACAGTTTTGGATGACTGTAATGTTACAAATAGAATCAAGCTTATCGTGGATGAAAATTTATAAATTTTTGTTTAATTTTGCTACCAAGCGTGCAATAAGACTTTGGACAAATTCAAAATTATACAGATTTTATTTTAAAAGGTTAATTTTAAGTTTTGAAGATTTTAAAATAAGTCGAAAAAGAATCTGAAATATTTTTAAAAAATTTGTTCGGCTTAAATTTTTGTGGTTGATTTGTAGAAGTTTCAGTAGTTTTGAAAATAATTGAAAATAATTAAAATCTTCAGAAGATTCCAAAAAATTTAAAAGGAAATGTACATTTTTGATGATTTAGAACAAAAAATGAGCAGCCTTTTACGAATTTTCTTTAGATTCCCAGCAAAAGTTTAAATGATTTTTTATTGTGAAAAATTAACTTTATATTAAAAATATTTTTTTAAAAATGTTTAATTTGATAATGATAAAAATTTGGATAAAAATGTAAATTTTTTACAATTGTGTAAAAAAGAAGCTTTTTATGAATTTGGAAAGGTTTTTGGAAAATTAAACAATATTCTCTAGATTTTTAAGAAAATTTAAAGTTATTTTCTGGAAGATTCCAGTTACATTTCTTTTATTTTGCAAAATTTTTTAAAAATCGTAGTTTAAAACATTTTCAAGTTTAAAAAGATGAACTAAAATTGCACATAGTCAACAAAATTTAATTAATGTTAATGAATTGATTTCAAACATTTGCTTTTCGTCATAACTATTTTCATGAAATTTAGCCTAAGGAAAATATTTTATTGTTAATTATAACTGGTTTTAGTGAAGAACTCGAGATGAACTTTTAAAATAAATATTTTACCATTTTCATTGTTTATTTAACAATAGTTTTTACAGTTTAATATTTTTCTCTCTCACTTTGGGTAATAGTTTCAACTATTCCTGAAAAGATTCTCCGCAAATCTCATCGATACGTTTTTAGATAACAAATTTTATTTAGGGATTATAAAATCGTTATTTTTGTCAACAATAGGTTTTCATAAATGATTAAAAAAAATAAAAACTACCAATGAGATTTGCAGAAAATCTTTTAAGGAATAAAATAAGCGATACAACATTAGAATTAAATAAAAATTGCGACTTTTACCTATAGAGAAACAGGAGAACTAAATTGTTATTGTCAAATAAAAAAAAACCGAAATGTTTTTTTTTTCAAAGTTCATCTCGAGTTCTTTTCCAAAATTAATTATAATTAACATTATCACATTTTCCGCTATTTTATAAATCATTTTTAACAAGTTTCATTTTTTGAACTTGAAATAACACATGATAATAAGAAATAAGGAAGCACATTCTGTTCATTAAAATATTTGAGAATCCGAAATGAATTTAAATTAATAAATAAAATAAATATTATGTTATATATTTTATATGATACAATAAAAAATATTATAAAATTTAGACTATTTTCTTTTCGGATATTTAAAAATTACATAAATAATGATGTTTCATTTGATTGCGCATGAATAATTATTTGTTGTGGTTAATAGAAATGCATTGGGATATACGTCTAAAAGCAGTGAATTTTACGATTTTCGCTAATTATTTTTTACTTAGAAGGTAATAAAAAATCTCGTAGATTATTATCTTTTACCCAGAACTATCAGAAACTTATTTTTATTTGAAAAACATTTTTTTTAACGGTGTAACGTTTCTTTTCCGGCTTTTTCCCGATTCTCCCGAGTGGGTGGCCACTTTACTAATTCATTGTTACAATAAAAAAATACATACCATTATAACATCGAGTTCGTTATAAGGAATAACAAACTGATTCCTGTATGAGTGATCCGTCTTGGAGCTGGTCAAATAAAGAGTTTTGTCCGTCAAGAGAGCCAACATAGGTTTACTCTCACCATTGGTCATGTACGAGCTTCGAACTTTATAAACCTTATACAATTCCTCTGTTTTGTCTCTGTAGATGCTACGTTTGAAAACCTCTTTCAGTTTAAAACTGATCTTCTCACCACTCGAATTCTCTCGGCCCACCTCCACGCTCTCTTTAATTTCTTTTTCAAGAGAATCGTTAAATTCTTTAAAAGAATCATTATCCAGTTTGTCACATTTGATATAAAGTGAATTAAATTTCGGTTTCTTGGTCTTCTTATTTTCGAATTTGCGTTCGGTAATTGAACGAAGAAACCTGTTCAAGAGAGAAGTCTTGGATGGCGCTTGACGTAAGGGGGGTGGAACCAACAATTTACTATTTTCCCCAGACAGGATGGCTGTCATATTTCGCTTCTTCAAAGGTGATGCCAAGTGTCGATTGCTCTTTCGCTCTTCAGAATCACAGGTCGTGACACTATCTGCATCTGACCAATCACTAGAGGCGATCGATTTTTTCGAACTCGATAACCCGGGCATTTCAAGCTTGACCGGCGGATCTTCGACAATATGAAAGCACTCCTTCTCAACGATGTATGCTTCTTGCGCCTCGTTATCTTTCAGCTCAATCTCCATTTTCGGTCTCGAGTTTATTTGAGGATCTTCTTGACCTTCGGGCACTCCACGCTCTGATATCGAGAGACACGTACACTTGAAATTCTTCTGACAAAGTGGATGATTGCACAATTTCGGTGCCTGCCTTTTATCATTCTCGCTGTCAAATGTGCTCAATAAAGAGCAAGAAGAGTAATAATCCGAGTAAGCATTCCGCGTGTCGCCTGTCTTCTCAACATAAGGTGAATCACCATTTCCGCACCAGCTGTACCTTCCTCTCTGCACATCCCTCTTCTGCACCGAATTTGACGAACGAAAACTCATGGAAAAATCGTTATCATTTTCTTCGTCATCCAGCTTCATCATTTTGAAAATATCCTCGTGAAAGCTGACACGTTTCTTGCCCTCGCCTCGTTTTTTCTTACGCTGTCGTCGCTGTACGACAGCTTCAGAACTGGAGGATGAGAGAATACCGGTGTCGACCATATTGATGGTATTGAGAATACTGTAGGGAGCTTCGGTGCTATCACAATCCGAGATTGTCATGCTCAATTCTAGTAAATTCGTGTCATTATTAATGACGTAGGAATTGCGGCTCTCAATATTTTTCTTGAAACTGTAGCCACTATCGGCATAGTAGCTGTATCTTTTATTGATATCATTGCCAACATTGTCCAAATCATTGTTGACCCGGTCGAACTTTGACTCGAGACTTTTGCTGTAGTAAGGATAATCTTTCAAGGTGTCCAAACTGGAGGAATTCAATTCATTATCGTCGAGCTTATACGTGAGATTTTGATTGACAATGTCGCTTTTTGTCACCATATTATTTTGATTAGGCTTTATTGCTGGTGACTGGACTGGAGTCTTTCCTTCTTCACTCGAGTCACTTGATGAAAAGGAACGATCCATACTTTTCAAATCTTTCGCACAATTCATCAGAATTGTTTTATATTTGTTGTTGCGGTAACTTGGAATATCTTCAATTGATGAATCCTGTGAGAGAATGTAAAAGTGAATATTGGGAATGCTTAAACTGCGATACGCCACATGGTGACAACAATCCGAACTAGAAAGAATAGGTACGATTTTAAAGATGCATTTTTATTTGTGCATCAAAGTGTTCTAACGATTTTTTTGGTGAAATTTAATGTATTTATTGGATAATGAAAATAAGTATTTATCGTAAACAAATGGTTTTAGATGACATTTACATATTATACAGTGAAAAAACACATTTTTTGACAAAAATATTTGTCTGAATAAAAACAATTATTGTACTATTTATCCTGATTTTCAAAATATTATTAACTTAAATGCACGCATAAAATCGGATTTAGTTAGTTGACATCGTTTGTAGCGCCTCTTGCGAAAAAGCGTTGAAATACAAGTTTTCCAAATGGTATTATTTCTAATTGAAAGCGTTCGAAATTGTACACTTTTAGATTGAATTTTAAACAATTTTCTTCGAAAAGATTTGAAATTTTATCATTTCTTATTTAAAACTCATACAATGAAACAATTTTATTTTAAATATAAGAATCTCGAATTTCAATGATTTAAGATAATAAGAAAATTTCGAAATACAATTTTAAAAATTCAATAATTTAAAATTCAAACTTAAAACTGTATTATTTATAATTAAGGGCGTTATAAATTGAAATTATGATGTTATGATGAAATATTTTCAGATTAGAATTTTGAAAATTCGCAAAAACTTTCTTCTACAGATTATCCTTTTACTTATAAATTTTATTATTTAGTTAAAAATGTAATCATTTTCTTAAAAAGATATCCATTTTAGATGCAAATTGTTTACAATTTTTATTTTGGCGTTAGAAAGTGAACTGGAATCTTCTTTGAATGAAAATTTAATTCTTTTATTTAATTCACATGCTTTAGGAGAAATTTCATCTGAAAATAACTAAATTATTTTCTGGGTGAGAATTAAACTATTTTTGAAAATGCGTTTTTATTTAATTGAAAATCCACTTGTTTTAATAAAAATTTCATCTTTTTGGATAAAAATTCTACTATTTGTTACAGAATTCTACTGTTTAGTTGAAAATGCATCCTTTTCAGTTGAAAAAATTCGTCTTTTTCGATTGAAAATTCAATCTTTTTCGTAGAAAATTATTTTTCAGTTACAAAATTTAATTTTTGATCTTGCAGAGTCGACTGGAATCTTTTCTGGATAAATGCTCAACTTTCTTTGTAATTAAAAATTCTTCTCCTTTAAAAGAAACGTCATCTTTTTTTGATAAAAATGCAACTATTTGGTACAGAATTTAACAATTTTGTTAAAAAGTCATCCTTTTTGTGTAAAAATTCGTCTTTTTGTATTACAAATTTAATCATTCTGCTTTGCTACACACTCAAGCAAAGAAGAATGATATCTAACCATAAAGTTAAATTTTCATATTGAAAAATGAAATTTCTTCCACCACTTTGTTAGGAAATCACTTTTTTGTTGAAGATTTATATTTTAAGTTGAAAATTTATCTCTTTTGTTAAAAGTTTAATGATTTTGTTGAAAATTAATTTTTATTAATTGAAAATTCAACTACTTGGGTAAAAGGTAAACTACATTGTTAACATTTTTGTTATTCAAGGCTTACGTCTGGTTAGAATTTAACTGTTTAGTTGAAAATACATTTTGTTTGTGTACAATTAATTTTTTAACAGAAAATGGAACTTTTCCGTTTTTTTAGATTTATATTTTTTAGTTGAAAATTCGTATTTTTTGAAAATTAATTTTTTGCTGAAGTCATATTTTGTGTTTGAAAATTCAATTTTTATAGAGAAAATTCGTCTTTTTGCTTGAAAATTGAACAATTTAGATAAATTTTTCTTCTAGAGTGAAAAATCTTTATTTTTTGATAATTCGTTTTTGGTTTTAAAATTAATTGGTGTTAAAAGTATCAGAAGATTAAAATGCTGGAATTTTAATATTAATGATTTGAAATGAAAAATTAGTCAAGGAAAAAGCAGAGAATTTTTAAAAAAATCGTTTCGCATTTTTCCGCAAGAGTTCGTATTCTTTGCATAATCTGGATAATGTTTGTCGCTACATACATCAATTAAAAAATAATAAAGCTTAGAATGCATTGAAACTTACATGAAATGGTGAATTAATAGTTTTGTTTTTTAGAAACCTATTTGACAAAAATATGGTTTTTAACTGCATAACATAGAAATTTTATCTAAAACTATTTCTTTTTGATAAAGATTTGTTTTAAGTGTCAAATTATTGTTTTATACTTCACAAAACTATCGTAAAAACAGTTTATATGCCAAAATTAAAATACACTTTTAAAATTCTACCTACTATTTCTCGTTCTATTTCTTGGCACCAGGTGGCGAAATGGTAGACCACCATTCTCAATAGAATAAGTTCGAAATGGAAAATATAATTCTTTTGTTGAAAAAAAAAAAGAAAAGAAGACCTTGTAACTGCTGCCGTCGGTTTCGTTTGAAAGATCCATGTCACTGTCCAAAACAACTCCACTGTCTCCGGGAGAAGCGAGGCTAGAGGAAATGCTAGAAGATCTTAAATGAAGCGATAAAGCTGTGCCAGGAGGAGATCCGCTCATTGGCCGTTGTGGCATATAGTTGCAAATGTCCAAGTACGTGACATCCTAAGTAAAGTAAACGAAAAATATAATAATGTTAGCAGCGTTCACACCACAAGAAGAGCTCAAAAAAAGGGAAATAGGGGAAATTTCTCTCGACGAAGGGGAAATTTTTCCAGGTATCTAAATATTTTTCCAGGTACAATATTTTATAGTACGATGCCATTCAAATATTTCGCATTTTTCTAAATAATGGTCACTAACCATTTATAGAATCTCGCGAATTTATTATAAATAATGGATTTTTGCAGTCTTTGAAAATATCTAAATGTGTAAAAATAGAACTAATACAGGGTGGCCGCCTCAATCAATGAAATAAATTCTCGGTCATTTCCCGGTTTTTCCCGGTTCGTAAACATTTTTCACGGTCAATGAAATTTAAGAAACGAAACACTAAAGCTAAACAAATGTCCACTTTAGGTGTAAAAACTGAGCTTCAAATGAAATCACTCAAAGTGAAGCTTTTAAAATTGAAATTTAAAAGTTTTTAATTAACAAATTTTGTATTCAAATGCTCAATAATTTACGCATATAAAATTTAAGGTACTATAATTTTTCAATATAAACCCACGTTATTATTTTCAATGCTCTAAATTAAAAAATCAATCAATGAATTTTACAATTTTCAAAATTATATAATTTTAAGAAATTTTAAGAATTCTAGAAATTGTTTTAAATTTGTTTTAAATTTATAAATATTTTGGAAATTTTTTCAGAACTTCTAAATATCTGTCAAAATGAATTGATTTTTTTCTACAATCTTCAGAAAATCCTGTACATTTTAAACAAATTTCTTTACAATTTGGAAGTATAAATAAAATTGAACATTTATTATTTGTAGGCGAAACTTGAGTAATTTTTAGAGATATGTAGAAGTTTTGAAAAGATTCAAACTTAATGTAAAACTTGAAATGATATAGCCTAATATAAAACAAAATGCAGATTTTCGAAGATTTTAAACAAAAATATTAGATTATTTTTAAGAATTGTGAAAGGCTTTCAAAAAAATTTTTTAAATTTCTTAATATTCCTAGGAAAATGAAAAATTATTTTAAGAAAATATTTAAAAAGTTTTTTTTAAAGATTTAAACGAAATTTTAAAAAAAGATTCTAAAAGAATTTATGAACACTTTCTGAAATTTGCATGATAAATTTAATCTTTTCAAAACTCCTAAATATCTCTTAAAATTACTCAAATTTTTTCTACAAATATTCATTTGTAAATTATACATAAAAATTTAAAAAATTCACTTTCAAATTAAGCGTTTTTCGACATTTTAACGATTCCAGGTTTTCTATGTCAAACAATTCAGTTAAAGATCCTTTACTTTTAAATATTTGGTTTCAATATAATTTTCTGAAATAAAAATCCAAATAATGCTAAATATGCAATTATTAATCTTTTTTTTTAATTGAAAATTTCAATTTGAATGGGTTAAAAATGGAATATTTTAGACTAAAACAATATTTTTAATTTAATAAAATCCATTCATTAAGAATATATTATTATGAAGAAATATTTACATTGAAAATAGTTTATAAACTTTCAGTCACACGTTCACTTTTTTTTAATGGCTAAGACTTTCAAATTGAAACCGTTTAAGTTTTAACGTTAAAATCTGAAAATTCTTCAATTTTGAACTGGTTTAAAATCATTTTGTCGGATCGTTTTTGTTCACTTTTTATTACTTAAAGTACAGACGAATTACAGAATTTATTTCTTTATCAAATAAAAATGGTTTTTATCCAACATTTTTAACACCAAAGGCTTTTATTTTTTATTTGCTCAAGTCTTTAAGAAAGCTTTTAAAAATTTTTTTAAATAAAAATGTAAGCTTAGAAATGAACATTTTTGAAGTAGGAAATTTTTGAAATAGGCATTGAAAGCTAAATAATAGCATAATTGAAAAACTTAAAAATTCAACTAATTATTTAAAAACTGTAATAAAATGTAAAACTAAATAACTGTTTTTTTTATTTAAGAAATTAACTAATATGTTTAAGTAACTAATGCCATATATTTTTAACTAAATAGTTGAATTCTCAACTAAAAAAGATAAAATTTCAAACAAAGAATTGAATTTGGAACTAAAATCCAAAAAAGAGTAAATCTCAAAGAAAAATATAATTGTTGATATTTAAACCGTGACAGATCATAATTTAAGTAAAAAACATTTTAATTCAACCAAAAACTACGCATTTTCGCCTAAGAAAGAATTTTAGTCAAGAGAAAGAAAAAATCTTAACCAAACTGTTGAATTTTTAACAAACAAAAAGAAAATGAATTTCCTTCAAAATAGTTGAAATGAATTTTAAACTAAAGTAATGAATCTATAACCACGAAAATTATTTTTTAACGAAACACCTAATAGTGAATATTTTTATCAAAAAATAATTTAATTAAAATTTTTTAAAAACAGTTGAATCCAACCGAAAAGACGAGTTTTCAGAAAAATATTCAAATCCTCAAAGAAAACAGATTAATTTTTAAACAAATAGTTCAATTTTCTAACTAAAAAGGCGAATTTTCAACAAAATTATTGAATTGACAACCTAGAAATACAAAATTTGTAATAAACAGTTCAATTTTCGACATAAAAACTTTTATTGTCAACAAAACAATTGAATTTCCAACTCAAAAAGATTATTTTTCAACAAGAGTTGCATTTTCATCCAAGAAAGATTTTCTAGTCAAGAAAGACAATAAATTTTATCTAAAATGTAGAAGTTTCAAGCCAAAAAGTCAATATTTTTACAAAACAGTTGAATTTTCAACATAATAATTAAATTTACAAAAAAAGATGAATTTTCAATCAAGAAGATTGATTTTCTACTAAAAAATACGAATTCTTAACAAAAAATATAAATTTTTAACCAATTAGTTAAATTTGTAACCAAGGAGCTTAATTTTCTACCAATAAAAATAATTTTTCAACAAATTACATTAATTTTTAACCAAATAGTTGCATTTTGAAACTAAAAGAGACCAATTATTAACCAAAGATGGAATAGTTATATATTCATATAACAGAATTAATTTTTCATTAAAAAAATTTTATTAAAAAAAACCAATTTTCGAAAAAAACAGTTGAATTTCCAACGAATTAGTTAAGCTTTCAGTTTAAAAAATTAATTTTTAAAAGAAAAAACTAACTTTCCATTAAAATTATGAATCTAAAAATCAAAAAATAAATTTTTAAGGATGCCGTTCAACTTTCAAGTAAAGTGTTGAATCTGCAACCTAAAAAACTGAATTATTCTCGACAAAAAATTTAATGGTTGATGTTTCAACCAAGAAAATATGATCATTTTAAATAAAAAAATCGTTGAAGTGAAGCAAAAAGTTGAAAATTCTATCGAAAGAGAGAATTAAAATGGCGAATTTTCAACTAAGAAATATTTTTTAGTAACTAAAAATATCATATATTAACCAAAATTAAAATAATTAAATTTCCATGCAACAGATTTACTACCAATAAAAAAAAGGATTTTCAAATATCTTACAATATTTAAAGAAAAAAAGGGATAGAGTTAGGAAATTTTTGAAAAACTAAAGTTGAAGTAATTTTATTGTTATTATATAATTGGAAATGGAACTACTTAATTTTTTTAACTGAAAATTTAACTCAAACTTGTGTAGTTCAAAATTTATCTTTTTCAGTTAAAAATTCAAATATTGTATTTTATTGAAAACTCAAATTTTTTATTCTCTTTTTGATTGAAAATTCCTTTAAAAATTCAAATAATTGATTGAAAATTCATGTAGGGGAAATCACCTTACAGCATATAGAAAAAAAAATAAACAGGATTTAACTGCATCAGATAACAAATATAAAATAAAATTTTCTTTTTAACTAATTTACTTGAATTTTTCATCATTTTAGTTATAAATTCATCTTTTCGCTTGAAAATTAATTTTTATAACTCAAAATTTATCTTTTGGTTCAAACATTTTTTTTTTATTATTTAGAATTAATTTTTTAAGCGAAATTTTAACTGTTCCAGTTTTGTCCAAAATTTATCTTTTTTGATAGATATTAAATCTTCTCGGTTAAAAATGATACAATTTCGTTGAAAATCTACTTCATCTTTTTCATTAAAAATTCATTTCTGTGATTGAAAATTCCTTTAAAAATTAAAATAATTGATTGAAAATTCATGTAGGGAAATCACCTCGCAGTATATAGAAAAAAAAACAAACAGGATTTAACTGTATCAGTTTCCAAAAATAAAATAAAATTTTCTTTTTAACTAATTTAGTTGAATTTTTCATCATTTTGGTTATAAATTCATCTATTAGATTAAAAATTAATTTTTTGAACTCGAAATTTATCTTCTTTAGTGGAAAATTCATGTTTTTTGTTAAAAATTTATCATTTTTGGTAGAAAATTCCTCTTATTAGTTGAAAATCGACATTTATGGTTCAAATTTTTTTTTTTCTTATTTAGAATAAATTTTTGAACCGAAATTTTAACTGTTCCTGTTTTGTCCAAAATTTATCTTTTTCGATAGATATTAAATCTTCTCGGTTGAAAATTATACAATTTTGTTGAAAATTTACTTCATCTTCTTAATTAAAAATTAATTTCTGTGGTTTAAAATTCACTTGAACTATTCCATTTCTTGTGGAAATTTACCTTTTTTTATAGAAATGTAATCTGTTTTGTTAAAAAGTGATCTGTTTTGTTGAAAATGTACCTATCCTATTTTTTGCTAGGAATTCATTTATTTGTTTGAAAAAAAAAAAATTGTTAAAAATTCCTTGTGTTTTTTTTATAGGAAATTCATCTTTTGTGTTGAAAATTCCACTATTTGGTCAAGAATTCATATTTTTAGTTGAAAATTCATCCGCGTGATTAAAAATTAATTTCTTTGGCTAAAAATTCGTTTATTTTTAGTTGAAAATTAATTTTTTCAACTGAAGATGTAATTATTTCATTTTCGCTTGAAAATTTATATTTTGCGATAATAATTAATAAATTTGGCCAAAAACTTTTTTTGTTTTTAATTTACTTTTTTAACTGCAATTTGAACTATTCTAGTTTTTTTTTTTGTAAATTTATCATTTCTAGTTGAAAATTTATATATTTTATTGAAACTGTATCTTTTATGGTATAAAATTCATCTTTTAGGTTTAAAATTAAATTACTTTGTTGAGAATTTAATTTTTTAAAGTTAAAAAATGATTGTTCTAACTGAAAAATTAACTCTTCTATTTTTGGTGTACAAAAATAATTTTTTGGATGAAAAAAATAGATTTTGTTAAAAATTAGTTTTTTTTTCCTGATTAAACGTTTATTCTTCTAAAATTTTAACTATTCTAATTTTGCTTGAAAATTTATCATTTTTAGATGCAAATTAATGTACTTTGTTGAAAATTAGTATTTTTGGTAGAAAATTATTCTTTTTGGTTTGGAAATTCAACTATTTGGTCAAAAATTCATATTTTTGATTGAAGATGTAACTATGGTTATTTTAAAAGTAAAATGTTGTATCAAAATTAAAACAGTTAATAAAATTTTCCATGAGAGTGCTTCAAAGATACAGAATCCTTAAAAATATCCATCATTGATGGACGGATGTTATTTATTAGCACGATAATTGTAACAGAGGGATGATATTCCTATCCAAGAAGGATAGAGAAGGAAGTAAGAAAAGCTTCATAAAAATGTACTGTTCTGCTTATAAGATGACTCTGAATCTCAATTATAAACAGGTTTACTTTGAGCTTTTCTTAAAATAGCTTTTAATTTGTGATTAATATTCGCAAAACGAAGCTGATAAAAATTATAGGACACAAACACAGTGTTGGCGTATTTATTAACCCTTTGACCACTAATAACCTGATAACAACAATATAACAATAAAGTAGGTGTGGAAAATAATACGTTTGTGGTTTATCTCCGCTGATTTGGTTAATGCTACTTTTTTCAAACCTTGATGTGATAAAAAATAAATGATGAAAGAAAGAAAAAAAAAAGAGATAAGCGAGACTTTAGATAGTAACTAGAAATTATTTTGAAATTTTCAATAAGCATGGAAGGTAGAAAATAGTCCTATTTAATCAAATTGGTGGAACGAAATTCTTGAGAATTATGCACTCATTGTTGTTGCATTTTGCATGAATGTGACTTTAAGTGGCTGTTTTCAATTTGTACTTTTGAATTTTCTGGAAATTTGCACAACATAATTTCCAAATAAGGAATTTTCATCCTGGAAATTTATTTCTAAAAGAAAGAATTTGAATTATGAGTGTTTCTTTAATAATAAAGGAACCATTCTGTTCTTTACTTTTTGATTGTAATTTTATTTGTTGATACAATTTATGTCTAAATGTTTCTAAATATTATACATAAAAAACAAATTTTTTATTGTAGATGTTTTTTTTTTAAATTGGGGATTAATTCTATTCTTAAAATTTTACTTAGCAGATTTCAATATATGTCGAAAAAAAATCTCAACAATTTTAAGACTTGTTAATTTCTGCAGGATTTAAAAAAATTTTAGGGAAATTATGAACGATTTCAAAAGATATTTCAGTTTTTAAAAAGATTAAAAAATAATTTAAAATGCGATTTTAACCAATTTTAAATACAATTTTGAAGTTTTTCAAAAGGATTTCTAAAGGTTTTAAGATAATAACATTTTATTCTTATGATTTCAGGGAAAATTTTTATTGATTTTTTATATTGAAAAAATTTATTTCAAGCTAATATTTTTTAATATTTTAAAACATTTCAAATGATTCCCTCAATTTTCGGAAAATAATTTAGAAGATTTTAAAGCAAAACGTTTCAATTTTACAGGATTACAAAACTTTCGAAAATATTCGAAAAAATTTTTAAAAACTATTTATAAATTTTGAAAATTTACAGAAATAATTTTTTCAGATTTCTGAAAAAAATTTTTATGATTTTTTATTTTACAAAATTTAATTTAAGAGAATATATAAAGAGCTTTCAAAAAAGATACCGAAAGATTTTCAAAATTTACAAAAAAGAATCTGGAACTTTTTCAAAATTTTAGAAAAAATTTCAATCATTTAAAAATATATCTAGAAGTTTTTTTTAAATTTAAATGTTTCAAAAAGTTGAAAGCAAAATGTAAATTTTTGAAGATTTCGAAATAAAATTTTAAAGTTTTTTAATAAAGATTTTGAAAGGTTTCAAGATAATAAAAAGATTTTCTTTCCTGATAATATCAGAAATTTTTATTCTAATTCAATTCTAAATTAGTATTTTGCATTAAATATGATTTTTTTCATGAAATTATAATTAAATTATAAGTTTGAAAATGCAAAATTTGTTAAAAAGTCCAACTAATTTCTTAAAAATGCCCTTGTTTGATTGAGAATTCATCTTTTTTGGTTGAAAATTCCACTCCTTAGTAAAAAGTTGATCTAATTTCTTAAAAAATAATAATCTTAGTTATAGATTCATCATTTTAGTAGAAAATTCGTCTTTTAAGGTAGAAAATGCATGTATTTGGATGAAAATTAATCTTTTTTTTTTAATTCGTATTTTCGGGTTAAAAAATTAAACTGTTTTGATGAAAATTATACTCTTTTGAAAAATATTTTTTATTAAAAATACAAGTGGTGGAAAATGAAACTATTTCGGTTGAATTCAACTGTTTTTGATTAAAAATAAAAATCGTTTTGGATAGAAATATCAACTACTAAATTTTTCGTTAAAATTTCATCTTTTATGTTTAATAATTAAAGTATCAAGTAAAAATATTACAGTTTTAACAAGATAGATGAATTTTAAAGCAAAAATGAAATAGCTAAATTTGCAGTGAAAAAGATTATTTTTCAACCAAAGTGATGGGTTTTCAACCAAGAAAACTAATTGTCGATCAAAAAAGACGCATTTTTAACAAAATACATACATTTTTCACTAAAGAAGATAATTTTTTAGCAAAAAAAAAAAATAATTTTCAACCGAAAATAAATTTTGAACATATTTTTTTTTAATTTTCAGTTAAAACAATTAATTTTCAAAAAAAAACTTAAAGTAGTTAAACTATCAACCAAAGATATGAGTTCACAATAAAAAATATAATAATTGATATATTAAAGAAAAAAGATTTTAATTTATATCAGAATCAGTCGAACTCAACCAAAGAAGATGAATGTTCAATAAAATAGTGTCATCCTCGAACAAGACCGAATTTTTAAGATAATGTTTGAAATTTTCACTGGATTAGTTAAATTTCCAGGAAAATATTAATTTTCAAACAAACAAAAAAACGAATTCTCAACAAAATACTTAATTTTTCAACCACAGAGATGAGTATTTAATTAAAAGGACTATAGAAAAATAAAAATTTTAACAAAAGAGTTGAACTTTTTAACCAAATAATTTTTAATTTTTAACTAAAAATATTTGTAACTAACAAAGATTTTTCAGTTGAGAGAATAAAAAATTCAAGAAAACTGCTTAATTATTTCCAACAACAAAAAAACAATGATCAACTTAATAGTTAAATCTAGTATTATAAAGTTACTTATACAAATGAAAAACATTGTTCTTTAATTTTATGTTACCATATTAAAAAAAATTCGAACACGCTCTCGAAAAAATTTCCTGGCTAAAAAGTATCCCTGACAATTCCAGGGATTTTATTTTTTCTTGCAAATTTAATCGCAGCTTCAAAAAAAAGGGACGGAAAATGGAAAAAAATCTCAAATATAGGGATTATAGGAGATTTTAAGAAAAATAGGGGGAAAAAAAGGAAATAGGGGAGTGACTGTGATCCCTGTTAAAAAAAAATTAACTTACTAATTGTAGCGTGAAAGACACATTCTCTAGACCAGCTAAGAGATTAATGAGCTGATTGGTTCTGTCAGCATCTCTGACAAGAGCATGTGAAAAATACTGTTTCTTCAAGTTTGGAGTATCTCGTAGAAGACACGCTAAGTAACTTTCGAAACTTCCTTCACTCAGAGTGTGATATAGCCAAGCTCGACCTGAAATAATAATAATAATAACTTTATGAACATTCAGAATCATTATTTTTTATTTTTTTATATAACTTTTATAACAATTAGATCACAAATTTAGCAACCCTAATTGTATTGAGGCAGATATTTTGGATAATAAATACCTGTGGGAAAAATAAGGTGTAGAATTAACAAATATAATAAAAAATAATAAAGTTCAATAAATATAAAGAACGAGTGAAAAATTACAATTTCCGACAATTTAAACTCACGAATAATAAACATCCTGAATAATAAAATTCCCGAATTGGAAATTTCACGAATAATAAAATTCCCGAACAGTTTATAATATTATCGAATTGAAAAATTCTGGACAATTTATAATATTACTGAATTTGAAAATTCCTGACAGAAAATGACCTAATTAATAAATTTTCAAATTTAAACAATTATTATTTTTTATAAATATGATTTATTTATTAAAAATACATTAAAGTTTCTAAAATAATTTTTTGAATCAAAAATAACAATTGGGAAAAAAAATTCACCCAGAAATATATTTTTTCAAATTATTTTTATTTTCTATTCAAGCCATAATTTTAGAACTTCAAAATTGTTTTAAATCTGAATTTTTCTAGTTCAGATATTTTATAATTCGGCAATTTTCTGCCGGGAATTTTGTAATTCAGGAATTTTACAGTTTCTGGAATTTTATTTTTCCAAATTTTTCAGTTTTCCCGAATATAATTTTAAGTAATCGTCACTTAACCCTAAGTAATAATTGTTTTTAAAAAATTTACTTTTATTAATGTTCGTAACATCATTATTTCAAAAGCTGTGGAAAAATTTGACAGAACCAAAATTTTCTACAGTTTCAACAAAATTTTACCTTACACGCAAAAATCCTCTAGATTTAGCCGAAAAAACAAGATCTTTAGTAACTAAATTTTTTTTTAATTAAACAAATTTACTTTCCAGTGTGTTCGTAGGCCAGGAAAAACCTGGAAATCAAGGAAAATTCAGCGAATTTGATTGGTTAGGGAAAACTCAGGGATTATGGAGAAAAAATTTTCAAAACATATGGAATTTCCATAAAAGGCACTTTAAATAACTGGGAATCAAAATTAAAAATTTTAATTTGAAATTGCGTTATTCCGTTTATAAAATATTTTGTTATAATTTAAGTTGAAGATTTTATTATTTGGTTGCAAATTCAAGAATTTTATTTAAAAAACATTTATTTTGGTTTTCAACCGTTTTGTTAAAAATTCCTCTTTTTGGTTAGAAAATTCGACTATTTTATTGTTTTTCTAATTTAAAATGAACATATTTTTCGGTTAATATTTTCACTATCAGATTATTCCTCGACATTTTTTTTTAATTCAATTACTTGAGTGAATTTTGAACCACTTTGCTAAAAAAATATTTTTTTGTTAACGACTCTTTGTTTTAGTTGCAAAGTCATCTGTTTCGTTAAAAGTTCAAATATTTTGTTGAAAATTCATTCTTGTTTTGTTTAAAATTAATTTTTTAAAATTGAAAATGTAAATTTTACATTTTTTGTTGAAATGAATCTGTTTTAATTAAAAATTCGTCTTGTTTGGTAAAAAAACCAATCTTCTTGGTAGAAATCTTCCATTTTTTCGTTAAAAATGAAACTTTTACTTTAAAAATTAAAGTTTTTTGATTACGTATTTAACTGTTTTGTTAAAAATTTCTTTTTTTCAATTGAAGATTCATCATTTTAGTTGAAACTTCATCTCTTTTGTTGAAAATAAAACTATTTCGTTGAATATTTGTCTTTTTCGTAGAAAATTACTATTATCGGGTTGAGATTCAGCTGGTTTGCAGAAAATTCTTATTTTTGGTTCAAAATCTGTATTATCGGTTAAAATTTGAACTTAATAATTTGTTAAAAATTAATTTTTTCGGTTTCAGATCATGCACTTTGCTTGAAATTCGCCTTTTTGGCAGGAAACTAATGTTCTGGGTTGAAAATTCGACTTTTAGGTCGAAAATTTATCATTATAGCTTGAAAATTCAACTATTTGGTTAAAAATTCATCTTTTTTGGTTGAAGATTTATCATTTTAGTTGAAACACACGTTTTTGAAAATAAAACTATTTTGTTAAAACATTTTCTTTTTACTAGAAAGTTGATATTTTCGGGTAGAGAATTAAACTGTGGAGTAAAAAATTTTACTTTTTAAATGAAAATTGGTATTTTTTAATAACAGTTGAACTAACTTATAAAAAATTTATTTTTTCATTTGCAGATTCATAATTTGAGTGAAAAATTCATATCTTTAGTTGAAAGACTTTTTATATATTTTTTATATTTATATGAAAATTCATGTATTTTGTTTAATGTGCCACTATTTGGTTAAAAATTAAATTGTCTTTCAATACATTCAATTACTATTTAATTCAAAATGTAACTATTTTGTTAAAAATTGAATTATTTCGCCGAAAATTCAACTGTTTTATTAAACATACGCTTGCTTCCTACAAATACTCCCTTGATTTTAAACAAAAGTAATCTTTTTTAAACAATCAATACGTAGGTTTAAGTGTTGATGACTTAAAAATATACTCTTTGAACTTTATTACACAATATGCATTATACCATATGCTTGTTTATTTCATGGTACTGCTAAAGTAAATAGGTAAGGGGGTTTCTAATTACAAACTACTGTTACCGGCACCGAGAACATTCTATAGCTGAAGTGGTTCGTGTCAAGGCTAAGTTTCTACAATGTTCTCAGAGGGTCCCAGTGGGGCCAAAAAATGATACTGCGCAACTGTGAGAGTCGAATTTACGTAAACAGCTTCACGAAGAATACTAAGAAGAAGAAGGTGTTTAAGCATTTCACTTGGACACTTTCAAGGTTATATTTTGATTCTCCTTGCTTTTTGTACTGCCTCATATAGTTATGAGAAAAAAGTATCATTTATTGATTCCTTATAGATAATAATCCAAATAAAAAAATTCCTGTCTTTATTTGATACGTAAATAACCTGTGAAGCTGTTTCCAGAAAGTCGTCTCTCACAATTGCGCAATATCGTTTTGTCACGTCATCGCACCCCCCCGTGAACATTCTAGAAACTTAGTACAGACACGAACCATTTCAGCTAAAAAACGGTCTCCTTACTTATCAAACTGGTTAAAATTCTAGACAGTGTAACTGTAGATAACACACAATCATACAGCATCTAGCAGTTCATGAACTGTCTAGATATTTAATAAAATGTCTAATTAGGTCAAGTGGCTACAACAGATATTTAAGTAGTTAGTAGTAGTAGTTAGTATGCGGAGGAAGGAGTATACCTTTTCCAATAGATGTTAATACATTTTGCAAAGCATGTATTACTACAACAGTATCTTGGTGTGACAGTTCTCGCGCCGTACCCCAATATCCATGCCTTTCAATGCGTAACCCATGTCGAAGGGCACGATCTAGCCAATAGACTAACCAGCAGTCTCCGTCCAAGACAACAGAGCCATGAAGGCTTTGGGCATATATCTAATTAGGAAATTATTAGTGATCAGTAAGTTACTTTTTAAAAGTAGCGTTACAACACGAAAAAAGTATTTAGTTATCGTTACTGTTTGAGTTACTTTTGCAATAAAAGTAATTATCGTTACTTTTTTAGTTACTTTTGTATGGGTCATTTCTAACATTTTTTTTTCAAGTAAACTTCGCGACTTTTTTGTATCTAATTCGACCCTACGGTAGAATCGAGGGGCACTGCTACAATCTGGTACAATTTATGCTATATAATCCCACGTAATATTGTGTAATTCCTGGTAATCTTTTGAAAATTTACATAAATTATGAAATCCCTTGTTCCCTGTAATTGCGGGGAAGTAACGTTACGAACTTTGATAACATATTTCGTACGTTCCGCGATGATAAATTTTAAAGAATTCTTTGTTTTTCTCTGTGTGTAAGAAACATACACTTTTTCCCCCTTTTCTCGGTTTTTTTTTTTTTTAATAAGAACTAAATTAATTGAACCCAGCAATAAAAATCAACTAATTTTTGTTGAATGTCTACGATTATATTTATGGTTCGGAATTAATCACGTTTTATTAAAAATTCTAGTATTTGGTTGAAAATTTGATTATTTTGTTGAAAATACAACTATTTTATTAAAAAGTCATCTTTTTTGTCAGAAATTCAGCCACTTGTTTAAAAGTTTAACTACTTTGTTAAACATACATTTTTTTGTGATGTAGATTCATCTCTGATCGAAAAATTAAAGATTCCTCTCTTTTTTTTACTTCTTGTTGAAAATTCGTTTTTTCTCGGTTGAAAATTAATTTTTTTAATAACAATTTAAAAATTTCATTTTTGGTTAAAAATTGATGTTTTCTAGTTAAAAATTAAAAACGTTTAAATTAATCTTGTTTGTTAGAAAATCAAAGAACTTGGTAGAAAATTAAACTATTCGCTTTAAAATTAACATTTTGGTCAAAATTAAACAATTTTCATGAAAATTTAACTTTTTTGTAGAAAATTATTTGTTTGTTACAAAATAAGATTTTCGGGTTGAAAATTAAACGTCATGTAGATAATTCGTCGTTTTGGATTTCAAATTAAATATTTGTCTGGAAAATTAATTTACTTTGTTCAAAATCCGTGTGTTATAGTAGAAAATTAATCTACTTGCTGGGAAATTCTTCTTTTTTAATGAAAATTAATCTACTTGCTGGAAAATTTAACTTTTTCAGTTGAAAATTCAACTAGTAGGTTGAAAACCCACTTCTGTTAAAAAATCGCCTTTTTTGGTCATAAATTCATCCTTTTTGGTTAAAAATGCAACTGTTTAGTTGTAAATTCATCTGTTTTGATTGACGATTTCACGAATTTAGTAGAAAATTAAACATTTCGGCTGAATATTAACTTTTTGTAAAAAGTTAATATTATTAGTTTAAATTTAACTATTTGGTTACAAATTTAAAATATTTAACTTTTTGGTAGAAGAATTACTTTTGAATTTCGAATTTAGTAGAAAATTAAACATTTCGGTTGAAAATGATCTTTTTGTAAAAAGTTAATACTTTTAGTTTAAATTTAACTATTTGGTTAAAAATTAAACAGATTTAACTTTTGGGTAGAGAAATAACTTTTGCGTTAAAAAATCATATTTTTGGATTAAAAACTCAAACGTTTTGTAGATAATTTGTCCTGCTTTAAAATTTAAATTTCAACAATTTTTTGAAAATTGATGCTTTTTTTATCAAAAATAAAACTATTTAGATCTAGTTTAATCTAGTTTCATTGATGATTCAACAATTTGGTAGAAAATTCAACTTTTTATTAGAAAATTTAATTATTGTTAAACAAATATATTTTTCGGGTTGAAAATAAACCATTTTATTAAAAATTAAAGTATTTCGTCAGAAATTCGGGATTTTTGGTACAACATTAATCTTTTCGCAGAAATATTCATATTTCTGGTTAAAAATTGTACTATTAGGTAACAAATTCATTTTTGGTAAAAAATTATTTCTTTCATCTGAAAATTGCACTATTCCATTTTTTGTTAGAAATTTGTCCTTTATAAGTAAAAAATTCAACTATTTGGTAGATAATTAATACATTTTGTTTTAAATAACAATTATATTTCAGCATTAATTCCGAGATTAAGCCTTCAAATTTTTGTATGTATATACGGTACTGTCCCTTATATTATTAGTGATTTTTATATCTTATTTTTCAGTCGCGTTTTAAAATTTTTAATCCGTTATTGTTGTATAATCTCGAATTAGTTGAGTTTAAAT
>NC_046663.1:47058869-47076564 GCF_010883055.1 Belonocnema kinseyi
TTTTATTATATTTATTTAATTTATTTAATATAATTTATTCATTAAAGTTCTCTAAAAAAAACACCGTCCAAATCCCTAAAAAGCTTTGAAATTGCTTGAAATACTTGAAGATTCATTAAAATCCTTTGTAGCTTGTAAAATTCCTTAAAATATCTTAAAACCCTCTAGATATTTGCATTCCTGAGAAACCCCTTAACATTTAATTCTTTAGAGTTTGTTATCTAGAAATCAGCAGAAATTCCTTAAAATAAAAATTTAATTATTTCTTAAATTCCTCTAGAAATCAGTTAAAATATTTTAAAAATAAAATAATTTGAATTTATTCCTTAAAGTTCAATAGAATTCTATTAAATTCCCTTGAAATTGGTAAAATCCCCTAAAATCTTTGATATCTTGTAAAATTCATTCGAATTCCTTGAGATGTGTTGAAATCGTGAAAAACCCATTAAAATAAGAAGAAATTATTTGAAATCCCTTGAATATTATTTAAATTAAACTAATTAATTAAATGTCTCTAAAAAACTTTTGCAATGCCTAAAAATCTTTAAAATACTTTGAGATTTGATTAAATTCCTTTCGATTTTGTGTGTTTCCTTGAGAAAACATTAAAATCCCTTGAAATCTAAGAAATCGCTATGAATCCCTGGGAGTTTTATTCTCTATAAATTAGTTATCTAGAAAATTTGGAAATGGTAAAAATCCATTACAATAGGTAGAAATTATTTTAAATCCTTCGAATATAAATTAAATTTGAATTATTCGTTAAACTTCTCTAAAAAACACAGTTTAAATCTCTAGAAATCTTTGAGAATCCTGGAAATGTTTTCGATACCCCTTGAAAATTTTTTAATGTCTTGACATTTTTTCAAAATTCTTAAAATCTTGAAATTCTTGAAATCTGTACATTTACTTGCAATCTTTTACATCTTTCAGAATCATTTAAAATTCCTCAAAATCTGTGAAATTCCTTGAAATAATTTGAAATCCTTTGTTAAATAAATCAATTGTTTGTAATTTTTTAAATTTTTCGCACCAATTTTTTCAATATTGTAACATTATTTACTTTTATACTGATATTTGTTCATAGGGGATGAACTATATTTCGAAAGTAACTAAAAAAGTAACGATACCACTATCGTTCACACAAAAAGTAATTAGTTATTTCGTATCGCTGGAAATTATTCTCTTTGGCTAGATATTTCAGCATAGATCTTTAAATTAGTACAATGCCAATGCATTAGTGTGAAAATTAATTTGTTTAATAGTAAAGAAATCATATTAAATACATTATGTGGGAATTAATCTATAAACTATGTTAAACAATTGAAATTCTAGAATGGAGTTAAGCACACAAATCAAATTCTAGGTGACAGCATAAAGAGAAAGATGAAAAAAGTTCAGAATGATATAAAGAAAGGATAGACAATTTTATAGTGTTTATAGACACATTGTCAATAATACTATTGAATAAAAAATGTAAGAAGATTCATACTAAAAAAAGTGGTGTAACAATATTGTCTCGAAAACTTAGCAACATTATTCAAAACTTGAATGATTTTTCATTTATTGAAGTTAGTTTATATCTTGAATTAAATTGTTTTAAAATTAAATTTACAAATAATCACTTTTCAACATGTTCGCGGTACATGATAAAATTCAAAACTACTTAATTTTTAAATTGATTTATAAATTTGAGAAAAGTTCATTGATTATTGCAACGAATTTTTAGAAAAAAAAACTAAGCGTAATTAATGCAAAGATATTTGACGTTACTTCCATTTAATTTTAATTTACAAAAGCTCATTCTGTTCCTTTAAAGATTCTTTACAATTACATACGTGAAGTTTTTATTTAAATTATTTTATTTAAAAATAATCCGCACAATTATTTGTAGTTAATCATTTTTTTAATTAAACAATTTTATAAATAGTATTTAATAAAAACGTTAGGCGCAAAATCGTAAAAAAATTTTTAAAGATTAGAATGAGCTTTTAAACATTAAAATTGAATGAAGACTACAACTTTTACCTAAGCGGAAGGAAAGCCACAAATATGCAAATAACATTTTAAAACATACGAATAGCAATTACATTAAATAATCAGATATCTTTTTTGGTCAGTGTTATAAATCAAATTAATATATTTAAAAATATTAAATAGTATTTTGAACAATAAAAATTTGGATTGAAAAAAAAGGCATTCAATTTTTGAAAACCTTTAGGTTACACAATTTAACATTTTTCATTAAAAAAAATTGATTTTAAACAAGAAACTTTGAATTAAAAATATTAACAATCCTTAAAAATTTTTTGTCTAAAATTGCTATTATTAATAATAAATCATTATATTCAAAAGAATATTTACAATATTTGAACAATAATATCTAATAATATTTCTAATAACAAACAATTAGACTGAAACAAATATTTACGTTTTTTCCACAACTTTATGCTATGTTAACATTTTTCATTAAAAATTGGTAATATTTAAAAAAAAAGGTTTAAACGCAGATTGAAATCCTAACAATTTTTTGTCATCTTATGTTGATTATTTTGGTATAAAATTGCTGCTGTTAATAATAAATCATTGCATTTGAAAGAATATTTACAATATTTGAAAAATAATATTTTATCTAATTTTGAATTAAAAAAAAAAGATTGTAACAAATATTTACATATTTTTTAACAACTTTAAGTTCTGTTAACATTTTTCATCGAAATTTGATGATTTCAAACAAAAAATATTAGCTTTAAAATAAGATATAAAATCCTTAATAAATTTTCTTTTGTTTGCATTTTTCGTCAAAAATCACTAATATTAGCAAAAAATCATTGTATTTAAAAGAATATTTACAATATTTGAATAATAATATTTATTAATATTTTTAATAACAAAAATATGGATTTCAAAGAATATTTATAATCTTTCTACAACTTTAGCTTACATATGTTAATATTTTTCCTCGAAAATTGGTGATTTTGAAGAAAACAAAAATGAGTTTAAAAGTCGATTTACAATACTGAATCATTTGTTGTTAGCCTTTTTGATCTCAAATTACTGTTGTTAATTAAAAATAATTATATTTCAAGAAATATTCACAATATTTGAACAATATTTATTAGTATTTTTAATAACAAAAAACTGGATTTCAAAAAATATTTACATTTTGTCAACAAGTATAGTTTACATACGTTAACACTTTTCATAAAAAACGGTAATTTTAAAAGAAAAACATTAGGTTTAAAAGAAGATTTACAATCTTACACAATTTTTCGTTATGTTAGCGGTTTTCGTCTAAAATTTCTATTGTCAACAAAAAAAATCGTTGTATTTAAAAGAATATTTATAATATTTGCACAATAATATTTATTAGTATTTTTAATAACAAAAAATTTGATTAAAAAAAGTATTTACATTTTTTCAACAACTTTAGGTTACATATTATATCATTTTTCATTAAAATTTGGTGTTTTTAAATGAAAAATATTAGGTTTAAAAGAAGATTCAGAAACGCAAACAATTTGTTATGTTGTTTTATTGTTTTTTTATATATATTTATATTTGCTTCTATTCGTATTTTTGGTTCTTGTTGCCTGAGGCAATAAGAAGTGTCTATTTCCTAGTTGAAAGAAAAATTAAAATTAAGCAAGTCAACCTGGCTTTAAAGATACAGTGAAAAAATAAATGAAAAACACTAAGAGGAATTATTGCATAACAAAAAAGAATAATTTGACGAAAGAATATACGCTAATGAAAATGAAAGAAAGATTTTGAGCCTGCAGAATCAGAATGAAAGTAAATAACAATATGTCTCACTGTTGTCACAATTTTCATAGAATTTCTTGCAAGATAAAAAAAATAAGTAACTTTTATAAAACCAGAGGTCAAAATTCTAATAACCCTGAAAATGATCGTGAAAATATTTTAGCGATTTTGCAATAATATATAAGTTGCACGAATCTACCATCTACATATTGTGTTAGAGATTTTCGTGGTTCTTCGAAAGAATAGAAAAAAAGTCGTTGATTAAACGTGTACACAATGTAAGCACCATCCCATCCATAATCATGCAGTAAAGAGAATTTATTACCAGCTTGATGGCTTTTGTCAATTCCTGAAGAATTCTGCCCTTTGAGAGGACTTTGTCCGTACAAAGATCCATGTCTTCCTGTCCCGGCATTTTGGTGTTGCTATTTACATGATTTTCGTAGAATGGTTAAAATACGCAGCGTCCTCGAGGTCGAGAGAAAGGATATTTTTTTAGGAATTGAGCAACGACAACGACAACAACCTTAATGAAACGAATAACATCAAAAAAGTTGGACTGACAGCAACTGAGAACAGACACACGGCTGACATCACTGTGACTGGCCAGTGCTGCTGACTCGCATTGATTTTATATGCAAGGCGGGAAATTCAAACCAACACTGGGAGGAACTGAAACAATAGTTGATAATAATAATCGGCAAGTGATCGTATGAAGTTGTTGTTCGTAGTGATGTTTTTTTAATTGTTTTATTTCAAAATTCAATAATAATTTAAAAATTAAAAATATTGATAACTCAAAATTCATTTCACCAACAAAATTTTAAATAACTTATAAATTTATAATAACTTATAAATTTCTAAATATTTTCAAATACAAATATTATGGCTTCAAATTGGACGCATAACATTTAAAGTTTAAAAACACGCAAGTGTAAAATGAAATGATACTCAATTGATGATATATGAAATTGGAATCAATTATAAATCTTAGAAATCGTAAAACAAAATGAAATTATTTATTGGAAAGTAATATATTTAAAATAAATTTAACGTCGCACTTGAATTTTTTAATTTGTTGTTTGCAATTAATAAGTTCTTCATTTTGTTACGAATTGAAATAATTGGAATAAAGAAAAAGCCTACAACCTTTCTGAATTGTGATATTATTTTCAGTAAAAATAACTAAATTAATCAAATATATTAGGAGTTGAAGATTTTGAATTTCAAGCACGAGATCAGAATTTTTGAAATTCCTTTAATTTTATAAATTTAAAAATTTTGAGTATTTCCTGAATTCTCTAAACTCTTGAAATTTCTTCAATCTCATGAATTCTTTGAATTCCCTTAATCTCAAGATTTCTCGAATATTATAAATTCCGTGAATTCTCTGAATGCCCTCAACTCCCTAAACTCTATGAATTCGTTAAATCCTTGAATTTCTTAATTATTCTGACTTCCTTAATTTTCCTGAATATGCTAAATTCAAGAAATTGTTATAATATTTTCAGTTTCCTGAATTTCTTAAATATTCTGAATTCCTTAAATTTCTTGAATTTCCAAAATATTCGGAATTTTTCAATACTCCAAATTCCTTGAATTCTCTAAATTTCTGAAAATCTCTTAATTTCTTGAATTCTCTGAAATCCTGTATTTTTCTGAATTTCTTGATATCCTTGAATAATATAAATTTCTTGAATTCTTTGAGTATTCTAAATTCCTGAAATTCTTTTAATTTTCTGACTCCTTAAATGTTGTAAATTTCCTGAATTCTCTAAGCTCCTGCAATTCCTTCAATTTCATGAATTCCTTGAATTCCTTTAATGTTTTGAATTTTCTGAAATTCTCTGAAACCCTTGAATTTCCTACATTCTCTGAATTGCCTTAACTCCCTAAATTCTCTGAATTCACTAAAATCCTTGAAAATCTTGATTTTTCTGATATCTTTAAATTCCCTGAATATCCCAAATTCATGAATTACTTGAATATTTGTAGTTCTCTGAATGTCTTGAATATTCTGAATTCCTTAAATTCCTTTAATTTTTTGTACTCCCTAAATACTCTGAACTTCTGGAATATTCCGAATTCCTTGAATTTTTCGAAGTCTCTAAATTTCCGAAAATCTCTTAATTCTTTAAATTCTCTAAAATCTTTGATTTTTCTTAATTAATGGAAATACTTGAATAAACTAAATTTCTTCAATTCTTTGGATATTCTAAGTTCCTGAAATTCTTTTATTTTTTGAATTCTTAAATTTGGTGAATTTCTTGATGCTTTCAAAAATAATAAAGGATTAAAAAATATTTTTCTTTTTTAAATAATTCAAATTTTTCGAACGTTTTTTACTCTTCTTAATTTTTGTCTTGACACTTACATGGAAACTACACTGCATATTCATAAATAATTTTATAATCACAGCATTAAAGATAACTATATTGTTGATATGCAACAGTTGCAGATTTAATTGCAGAGTAGGCAATTGAAATATTGAGGGTTATCAATATCATTATTTAACAGATACAGACAAAAATTAATTAAAGAAATTATTCCTCCTCGATGTACATATAAATCTGAAATAATAAAAGATAAAATAAATAATTAATTTTCGAAATTCCCTGATTTTTCCCGAGCCTATCTTTCATTTTCCCTGAACATTAATATTTAAAGACCCGAATTTTAATGTTCTAGCATGTTCAGACATCGCAGCCCAAAATGATCTCAAAACAGGGGGAGAAGGGTGATTTTTCCCAAAAACAGATGAATAACCAGGGAATAATTTATATAAAATCAAATTAATCTATATACAAAAAATCAATATACAAAAACTTTTGAAATTATTAAGATCCTAAGTCGAAATAAATTGCATTTAAAAAAAATTTTTTAATCCAACAGTTGAATTTATAACCAAATAATTAAAATTTTGAGCCAAAAAGACGAATTTTTAAGAAGGCAGTTAATTTTTTTACAAACATTTTAATTTGCGATGAAAAAAATCAGGCTTTAATAAAACAGTGGAATTTTCATCAAATAATTAAATTTTTAACAAAAAAGTTGAATTTTTACTAAATAGCCGAATTTTTAACCTACAAAGATGAATTTTCAAATAAATATTCGAATTTTCAAATAAAAAAAATATATAATAATAATTGATTTTTCAACTAAATATTTGTATTTTTAAGCCGAAAAGACGTATTTAAAAAAAACAGTTGAATTGCTAATTCGGAAAGTTTAATTTTTAACAACAAAATTTAACTACAATAAAGTAAGATAAATTTTAAACCAAGAAATATGACTTCTCTACCAGAAAATATAAATTTTCTGTCCAGAAAGACGAATATTCAAGAAAACAATTGAATTTTCGCAAAAAAAGATGACTGTTAAACCAAATAAATGAAGCATTTTTCAACAGAACAGTTAAATTCTCAAAAATAATTGTTTAATTTTTAACCAATTAGCTGATTTTTTAACCAAGAAGGTTAATTTTCTACCGAAAAAGACCAATTTTCAACAAAAGACATGGATTTTCAAACAAACATTTTTTTTTAACAAAGAAGATTAATTTTCTATCGAAAAAGACCAATTTTCAACAAAAGACACGGATTTTCAAACAAACATTTTTTTTCAACAAAGAAGATTAATTTTCTACCTACAAAGAGAATTTTTTTACTAAATACATCAATTTTTAACTAAATAGGTGAATCTTCAACTAAATAAAATAAATTTTCAATTAAAAATGGAAGAGTTAAATCTTCAAATAAATAAATTCGTTTAAAAAAATGATTTAACAAAATAGTTAGATTTTCAACCGAAAATTAATTTTTAACTAAAATGAAGAATTTTCGACAAAAAAGGCATTTTAAACAATATAGTTTAACTTTCTACAAAAAAATAATTTTTGAATAGGGTGGTTCCACCTTTAACCAAGTATAGTTCGATTTTTAACTAAAAATGAAATGGTTAAATTTCTAGGTAAGAAAATTAATTTTCCACAAGAATCGAATTTTTGACCAAAAAGTATAACTTGAACAAAATAGTAGTTGAATTTTCAACAAAGTAGTTGATCTTTCAATCAAATAATTGAATTTTTAATTTAAAAAGACGAATTCTCAATACAAAATTGGATAGTCGAATTTTCAAACAAAAAGTATCAATTTTCAACTAGAAATGGAATAATTGAATTTCCAATACATTTTTTAAAATTTACATTGAAAAAGAAAAACCAATTGTCGACCAAAAGAAATTTTCAATCCAAATTTTAATTTAAGTTACAAACAAAAAAATTTACATCAAAATCAGTCACATGAATTTATTGAAAAAAATGGGAAGTTTTTTGAAAAAGGCTGAGGGGGGGGGGAGCAGCTAAGAATAAATGCTCCATCTCTTTCTTTCCCACAACGGCGGATTGTGTCTTTCAGATAAAGAAAATCAATGCTCATCCCTTTCAAGTATCTAGAATGAGAGATTCGATAAACTTTCAAAGATATAAATATGTAGCCCCAATATAATGTATCATTGATCCTCAAAAGTGGCACTGCCTTTGGTAATTTAAAATAAAAGGTCGTTACATGCCTTTTTATTTTTAATGAAAAAGTGACTTGAATTTTTAACCAAAAAATATAAAATTTCTACAAACAGAGACGAATTTTCAATAAATAAAATGTTTTCAGACAAGTGGGAACAAGGATTCCATACAAATTGTTGAATTTTCGAAATGAATTTTATTTTAAACGGTTGCATTTTCAACAAAACAGATCAATTTTCCGCATGATAATTAAATTGTAAACCAAAGAGATGAATTTTCAATCAAATAGTTGATGTTTTAATTAAAAACGATTCAAGTAGTTGAATTTTCAATCAAGATGATTAATTTCTTATAAAAAAAGACGAGTGTTCAACAAAATATATGAATTTCCAATCAAATGTTTGAAGTTTAATTAAAAACTATCCAATTTATCCAAGAAGATTAATTTTCTATAAAAAAGTGGAATTATCTACAAGACAGCTTATTTTTCAAGAAAAAAGGCAATTCTCATCAAAAGAGTTGAATTTTCAATTAAAATGATGAATTTTCAACAACAAACCCAAATTTTCAACAAAATAGTTACATTTTCAATCAAAGCGACGAATATTCAACTGATACAATTAATTTTTTACAAAAAAGTTGAATTTTCATACAAGAAAATTATTTTCTAACAAAAAAAGACGAGTTTTCAACCAAGAAAGATTTTGCAGGCATCAGAAAAAAAGGATGACAACAAAGTTGTTGAATTTTTCAGACAAAAAGACAAATTCTATATCAGATCATTAAATTTTCATAAAAACAAATAAATTTTCAACATAATGATTAAATTTACAATCGAAAAAATGAATTTTTAATCTAATAGTTGAATTTTTAAACAAGAAGATTAATTTTTCATTTTAAAAAACGAATTTTCAACAACATAGGTGATTTTTCCATTATATCGTTAAAGTTTTATCTGAAAAATCAATTTTCAACAAATAAGATTAATTTTCTACGAAAAAGTTTAATTTTCCACAAAACAGTTGAATTCTCAAGAAAGAATATAATTTTTAACAAAATAGTTAAATTTTCGAATAAGAACAGTCAATAAAAAAAAACAGTTGAATTTTTAATTAAAAAACAATCAATTAAAAACAATGAAATACTAAAATTTTTAATTAAAAAATTTAGTTTTCGCAACAAAAAAAAAAGGATTTTTAACAAAATATTTAAATCTTCATTCAATTAAATAAGTATTCAACCATGTGGTTTAACTTTTAACCAAGTAATTACATTTTCAACTAAAAACTATCAATTTTCAACAAAACAGTTAAATTTTCAAGCAAAGCGATGGATCTTGAACTGTTAAAATAAATTCTTAACAAAGAAGTTGAATTTTCTACAATATAGTTGAAATTTAAACAAAAAAAGGTAATTTTCAGTAAAAAAAAGTAATTAAAAAAAACGGTAAATTTTCAAAAAATAATTAAATCTTCAAACAAAAGTGGGTGGGGAATTACGCCTGAGAATAAATACTCGATTTCTTTCTTTCCCACAGCGACTACTATACCTTTCATAAAAAGAAAATCAATGCTCATCCCTTACAAGTATCTCAGATGAGAGATTCGACAAATTTCCAAAGATAAAAATGAGAATGCAATACACTTTCAACCAAAAAGTTGAATTTTCGATAAAAATATTGCTTTTGAACAAAATAATAAAATAATTAAAAAATAATTAAATTTAAAAAAATAGTTTAATTTTTAATCAAATAGTTGTATTTTCACCCAAAAAATATTACTATTAAAAAAGTTGGATTTATAACCAACTTTTCTATAAAAAAGATGAATTTTTGACAAAGAAAAATGGTTCAAACAAGCAAGAAAAAGGATTTCAATTAAATTGTGGAATTTTCAGGACAAAAAGACTAATTCTATATCAGAGCGTTAAATTTTCAACCAAATAAAGAAATATTCAATCAAATTGTTAAAGTTTTAATTGAAAAAGATTAATTTACATCTAAGTAGATAATTTTTAACCAAAAAGTTAAATTTTCTACATGACAGTTGAATTTTTAAGAAAAAAGTAATTTTTAACGAAGTAGTTACATTTTGAATCAAGAGATACGTTTTCTAAAAAAAAAGTTGAATTTTCACCAAAATAGTTCAATTTTTTATCAAAACAATGAATCTTCGACTGATAAATTGTTGAATTTTTAAACAAGAAAGATTTTTTGACCATTGGGAAAATGGATTGAAATAAAAACGATACATTTTGAACAAAAATGTAATCCCGAAATTTTCACTTCAAATAATCAATTTTTACAAAAAGAATAATTTTCAACAGAATAGTTAAATCTTCAATCATCAAAATAAACATTTAACCAAGAAGTTCAACTTTCAATGAAGTAATTGCATTTTTAATTTTTTTTTAAATAGTTGAATGTTCAATAAAATAATTTAAATCATTAACCAAAAATGTAAGGGTTAAATTATTAGTTAAAGAGTACATTTTTAGCCAAACTCTATTTTCATTGAAACTTTTAATTTAAGTTATACACAAAAAATTGTACAAAAAGCCAATGCAGATAATTTCGAACAAAAATAAAAAAGGATGTTCAATTGCCCACAAAAAAGATTTTTTTTATCCAAAAGGACGAATTTTAAACCAGATATTTGTATTTTCAAAGAAAATCAATTTTCAACCAAAAATGGAGTACCTACATTTTTAATTACAAAAATTGAATTAAAAAAAGGAATTTTTAACAAAATAGATAAGTCTTTAATAAATAAAATAAATATTCAATAATATGATTTAACTTTCAAGCAGGTAATTAAATTTTCAAATAAAAACTATCAGTTTTTAATAAAATAGTTAACTTTTAAAACAAAGAGATGAATCTTCAAGTGTTAAAATTAATTTCTAACAAAAAAGTAAAGTTTTTTACTAAGAAGTTGGATTTTGTAACCAAGAAGATTAATTTTCTACCAAAAAGGATTTTTAACTTCAAACGATCAATTTTCAAGCAAGAAGATTACTTTCTACCAAAATGATACATTTTCAACGTAAAAGGTAATTTTTAACAAAATAATTAAATCTTTAACCAAAAATGGAATTCTTGCCATTTTAATTATAAAAATTAATTTGAAACAAAATATTTAAATCAATCAAAAAAATTAATAACCAAGAATGTGGTTAAAAATTCAACAAAGTAATTGAATTTTCAACTAAAAACTATTAATTCTCAATAAAATAGTTGAATTTTCAATCAGAAACGAATCTCTTAATGTTAAAATTAATTTTTAACAAACAAGCTGAATTTTCTACTAAATAGTTGTATTTTCAAACAAGAAGAATTATTTTCTACCAAAAAGAATTTTTATCTAATAACGACCAATTTTCAACCAATTTTTAACAAAAAATTAAATTTGTAATCAAACGTAAATATTCAACTAAGAACGATCAACTTTTATCAAAAAAAAAGAATACTTAAATTTTTAATTGGAAACATTAATTTTTACATAAAATAAAAACAACGAATTTTCAATAACATCGTTAAATCTTCATTATTAAAATGAAATGCAACAATGTGGTTAAACTTTCACAACAATTAATTAATATTTCAACTAAAAACTATCAATTTTCAACAAAATAGTTAAATTTCAAATCAAAGGGATGAATATTCAACTGTTAAAAGTAACTTTAGCGGAGAAGTCGAATTTTCTACTAAGTAGTTAAGTTTGCAACCAAGAAGATTATTTCTCTACCAAAAATAGTTTTTAACTAAAAGCGATCAATTTTCAAGCAAGAAGATTACTTTTCCACCAAAAAGATTTTTTTTCAACAAAAAAGGTAATTTGCATCAAAAAATTTAATTTCCAACAAAAACAGGTAATTTTCAGCTCAAAATATGACTTTAATAATACATTTTCATTTTTAACAAAATCAATATAATGAATTTAATCAAAAAAACCAAAAATGATAAAAGTGGGAAGTTTCTTGGAAAAAAATGTGAGGGGAGGGGCATTACACCTGAGAATAAATACTCGATTTCTTTCTTTCGCACAGCGACTATTGTGCATTTCATAAAAAGAAAATCAATGCTCATCCCTTACAAGTATCTCGTATCAGAGATTCGATAAACTTCCAAAGATAAAAATATGTGGCCCCAATATATGTATAACTGATCGTCAAAAATGGTACTGCCTTTAGTCGTATCAGACAAAAGGTCGTTACATTCCTGTTATTACGCACTTTTTTCTTTCTAAAGAGAATCAAACCCTGTCATAGGATTTGAAGTTGGTTCAAGCGCTCACGTCACACACATATATAGAACACGAGGGTAGGTGGGTGTTTGTATGTGCTATAGGGGTGGAAATTTAAAGGGAGGGGCTGCCCGAAAATGGCTGTCACGCAAGGAACAAGACGTCCAGAAGAGGACAAGTGACGATTTTCCCCTGTCTTCCACATTGACCAATTGACGTAATTTTACAACAATTATCCATGGCGTGGCTCAGAAGCAAACTCCACGATCTTCAGAGATCGTCTCTGAACGCATCGGCGTCGTCATCCCTCCGTTGTTCTCAGAGGTAAGCTTTCTTTCAAAAAAAAATAAAGAAAACCATTAAAGGGGCTAAAATTCTACACTTTTAGTATTAGAATATCAAATATTCAGAGAATTATCGAGAAAACCGTTTATGATACGATTCTTCTCAGTAGTCTGTTAAAATTTTTTTCAATTTAGTTATTGGAAGCTAATATATCTTTTGACCCGCTGTCTTTATCAACATTATTAAAAACGTCGCTTGCATGGATAAAAGTAAGTTTTTTCAAAAAATTTCCCTGGAATATTATAGGCTTGTTTGGAGAAATATATTTCTTAATTAGAGGATTTATTAAACTTTTTTTCAGTGATATATGTATGTGTTAATTATTTTTATATTAATTCCCTTTCAAAATAAATTAGATTAAGTATGAGTATATGTCACCCGGTAATGTGTCCCTTACTACGTTTTTCAAATTAATGGCGTTATATTATCAAAATATAAAAAAGCGCATGGCGCCATTTTCGATTATTTGTCTAAACTATCTCGAAATTACTCTAAACTATTTAAAACCATTTTTGTCGGAAAACCTGTGTACGTCATTGGATAAAGTTTTAAATTTTTTGCTATCTAATAAAATAGTCTGAAAACTTCAGGTTTATGAGAAATGCAAGGTTATCTAAATACTATTTTTAATAATTACAATAATAACAATCAATGACGAAAGGTGCCCAGCACTTTGATATAAACAATGTAATACGTATATTTTTGAAAATTAAAATAAAGCTTTTTAAGAATATAAAAATGATTTAAAAAATGAAGATATTTCTTAAAATTCCAGAGAAAATTTTAACTGATTTTTTATTTTAAAAAGTATATATTCTATGAAAAAATTGACAAAGATTTTTAAGCATTGAAACTTATTTCCTAAAATTAAAAAAAATAAAATGGACGTTTTTAAACCAAAAATGTTCAATTGGCAAGATTACAAAGTTTTATAAAAATAACTTGATGAAGCTTAAGAGACATTTAGAAGTTTTAAAAATATTCAAAATTAATTTCAAACTTTAAAACATTTAGAAGAATTTGAAAAAATGTACATTTGTAATACTTGGAAATAACAAATTTAAAGCTTCTTAAAGACTTTGAAAGGTTTCACGATAATAAAAACTTTTTTTAATTCTTGGAAAAATTTAAATCAACGTTTATTTTAAAAAGTAAAATTTACGAGAAAAATGTCTAAGATTTCAAAACATTTTAGGGCATAATTAGTTAGGACATAATTAATTCAAACTAATTAAAAATTTTAAAACATTTACCATTCTTTTTAAGTACGTGTATGAACATTTGGAAATGAAATTTTTGAAGGGATAATAATTTTTAACAGAATATTTAAAAAGATTTAAAAAGATTAAAGGCGATTTCAGAAATTGCCATAACAGAATATGACAGATTTTAAGGCAATTTTGTTTTTAAGAATTTTAAAGAAAATTTTGAGAAAATTCGAATAACCTTAAAATAAATTTAGAAGATTTAAGGGTTTTATAAATGGTTAAAAATTACTTGAAATTTGATTAGATTTCCATAAATTAAAAAATGTAAATTTTTGAAGATTTCGAAAAAAAATGCAAATCTTTTTCAGAAGTTTGAAAGACTCCACGAAAATACAAAAATTTTCTTGAGATTCCTGGAAAAATGTGTAGTGACTTTGTTCTAAAAATTTAATTGTTCGAGAAAAATTAAAAAGGTATCAAAACGTTTGTCGAAAATATCTGGACACAAAGGTATCCATATAAAATGTAATGTGTACATTTTCAAAGATTTAAAAAATTAAAAAACTTTTAAATAATTTTAAAACTTTTCAATATAATGAAAGAAGGTCTTAAAGTTAAAAAACTTCAAAACATTTGGAATTATTTTCTAAAATTTGGAAGAAGAATGTGGACAATTTAAAAGCAAAATTTTTCGATTAGCGAGATCAGAAAGTTTTCTAAAAAATTAGAGTAAGTTTAAGACATTTAGAGGTTTTAAGAAGATTCAAAATTAATTTAAAACATTTGAAATAAACTTTGTAAAATGTTCATTTTTGAATATTTGAAAGTAAACTTTTTGAAGCTTATTAAGGCTTTTCAGAGGTTTCATGGTAATAAAAAAATTTTCTTAATATTCATGGGAAAATTTAAATTGATTTTTTATTTTTGGAAATTAATTTTAAGAGAATATTTAAAATGATTTCCACTTCCAGAGTCTTCAAACATTTTCATAACAGAACATTGAAGTTTTGAAAGGCAATTTTTTAAGAAGTCATTTAAAATTTAAACAGATTTTTTACAATTTTAAACAGAATGTAAATTTTTGAAAATTTCGAAACTTTTTAAGAATTTTGAATAGATCCAAGAAAATGAAAAACTTGTCTTGAGATTCCTGCAAACATTTTTAATGACTTTTTACTTTGAAAAAATAATTTTTTAAGTAAATTTAAAAAGGAATTAAGACATTTTAACAGATTTCTAGAAGTGTCGAAAATGTCTGGAAGATTAAAGGGCAATTTAGATTATTTTGAAAGATATTTCAAAATTTTTGATTTTGTTGTTGTAATTTTCCAGAGAATCTTAGAAAACTTATATTTTTATGTAACCTTAATATAATTATAATTTGGGTGACATTTTTTTTCTTTTAAGACTATACGAAAATTTCATTTACGTAAATAATTTAAATTTTTGAAATAAAACATTCTTATTCTTAAACACTTGTACTTACTCAATTGTTATAAATGTAATTTTTAAGTATATAAAATGCAGAATAAGGGATAAACGATTTATAATTTTCCAGAACGAATTACAAATGAAGCATTTAGACGATCAACAAATTTTTTTTGCATTCCCGTTTTTGATTTTAGAAGCTCCAAAATAATCCAAAATAAAATTTGTATGTCTATCTGGGATGCTTGGATATATCCATTTCAATTTCGAATGATCAACGGTCTCGTACAATCACTTTTAACACCTCTTTTGTTCGGAAATTTTCAATTTTCAGGCGGTTTTGTGTTTCGTTACTGTCTGTTATGTAGGGAGAAGGGGGGGTTTTGTCCCAATTATGTAAAATTGTTCATTTATAAATTTGCCTTGCAACATCCACTTTGTATATCAAGCTTTCTAAATGAATAATTTTACTTCGTCATAATACTTATTTCTAAATGTTTTTAAACATTATTGATTAAAGAGAAAAATTTAATTGCAAATGATTGTTTAATAATGGGAAATAATTCTGTTCTCAATATTTTGCTACCACACTAAAATTCGTAAACTGTCTTACTTTTTAAAGAGATAATACAAATTAAATTATGGACAACAGCTTACTTTCAAGAATTAGAAAAAAATTATAAGGTTTTTTATAACTATGAAAGAGATTTAATTTTTTTGAAATTTCTGGGAAAATTTTAAATGCTTCAGGTTTTATTTAAAAAGAATAATTCTATGTTTCAAAGATTTCAAAATGTGTTGAAAAAGAATACGGAAGACTTTGAGGCAATTTTTCTAATTTTTTAAGATTTACATTTTTTTGGTAGACTGCATTTTGCAGGGTCTTCAGAGAATAAACAAATTTCTCAGAAGACTCATGGGAAAATTTTTAATAATTTTTTTTTGTAATGAATTCTAAGAAAAAATTTAAAAAAGATTGCAAAACGCATCTTAAATTATTTCCTAACATTTTTCAAAAGAGTGTAAAATATTTTAAAGTAAAATTTTGCAATGTTACCGTATTATATAATTTTAGAAATGTGCAACGGACTTCTTAAAACTTTAGAAAAAAATGAAGAAGATTTGAAAGCAAGTTTTTCATTTTTGAAGGTTACATAACTTTAGAAAAATATCGAATAAGTTCACTTAGTTTAAAGTTCAATTACTTTGTTAACTATTCATTTCCCGGATTGAATTAGTTTGTTGACATTTTTTCTTTTACTAGAAATCTATTTTTCAACTGTAAATTTAATCATTCCATTTGCGGTTGAATATTCAATTATTTCGTTTAACATTAAACTATTTTGATTAAGTGATATTTTTTGTTAAAATCTGGTTTTTCTTTGTCAAAGATTAATTTTGTTAACATGGAAGTATAATTTTTAAATGGAAGTATTCCATTTTTTTTTAAATGGATCGTTATGAGTTGAAAATTCAACTACTGTGTTAAAAATTAATTTTATCTGTTGAAGATTTATATTTTTGAATGAAAATTCTAATACAAAAAATTTATAGTTTTTAGTTGTTGGAAATAAAAATTTTTTGGTCGAAATTGGTTTTTGTTTTAGGTTGAAAATTAATTGTTTTTTTAATTGAAAATTTAACTATACCATTCTTGGTTAAAATTTTTTCTTTTTCAATTAAAAATTCTACTATTTGTTTCAAAATTCAACGATTTCAAAGTTTTGAAAAGGTACAAGAATCATTCTAATCTTAAACAGATGTCAACCAAGTTTAAACAAAATGTAGATAATTTAAGATTTCGAATACAAATTTAGAAGCTTTTTAAGAATTAGGAAAGTTTTCAAAAAAAAAAAAAATCGTAAGATTTCTGGGAAATTTAAATATTTATTTTATTTTACAAAAATTATTTCAATTACAATTTTAAAAGATTTCAATACATTCTTCAAGATAGTTAAAATGGAAAAATAAGAATATGGAAGATTTTAAGGTGATATTTCTAATTTTGCAGAAGTTTTCAACATTTTGAAAAAATTCTACAACTTTTAAAAGATATTTAAAAGTTTTAAAAGCTTTCAAAAAGCCTGTAACAAAATGTGAAACTTTGAAGATTTCAGAATGAAAAAATATTCTTAACACTTTTTGAAAATTTGTCTAATTCTTTATTTTACAGTATTTATTTT
>NC_046663.1:47076664-47090109 GCF_010883055.1 Belonocnema kinseyi
TTTCGATATATCTGAAATCTTCAAAATTCTGTTTGAATTATCTCGACAAACATAGGAATATTTATATAACCTTTGAGCAAATAAACAAAGAACCTTAAAAAAAATAGTTATTCAAAATGTTTATTTTGTATTAAAAATGATTTTTGCCTTCAAATTACGAAAACCCATAATTCCTGTGGAATTATTTTTTATATCAGATAGTTTATATAAGCCGTTGCTGAAGTGCAAATTATTATTTGGCGTCAAATGTAATTTTTTCATACTTTAACTAAAGTATAATATTAAAAATAAAATTTATAAATACTATTGATTTGGAAAGTAAAATCTAATATTTATTTTTTTCAATCGTTAGTTTTTAAAACATTCAAAACATGAAAGGCTTCAAATTAAAAAGGTCTTGCGCAAGAATGTAAAGTTTCATGATATTTTATTATTATTGATTATTATTTTCATTTAGAGAATACCATTTGTTCGAATCATAAACATTCTTCTTAACTTAATTGTTGTAGCGTTTTTGAAGTGTTATGATTTTCAAATACTTTTTTCACCACATTTATTACAATATTAAATGATGACCATTTTAAAAACTTTGAATGTAATTTCAAATTTGAATTTGTATTCCCGGTTAATAATAAACCACTACATAACCACTCCCATGATATTAAAATCTAGATGTTTAAAATAAGGCACACGTAGCCAAAGTCCATCAATTTTTTATCATCTTTCCAATCTACGAAAACTCGTAAAGCTTTATTATCGAAGTTATTGGAAATAATAAAATTCTTTTTTGATCAGACTACACCATGTAGACTACTACGAAAATTGAAAAACCCAGCAGAGGCGGTGAAGATGAGTGGTTCTTCCTGGGGAAGTATAGTTATTATTTTGGGAGTTCTTTTCTGCACACAAGTTTATTGTGCAGCAGAAGGTGACAAGTCTGTAAGAGCATTGAAAAGTCGCCTTCGAACTTCGTCAACATGGCGATTGGTTGTGTCTTTTGCGCAATCACAGACTTCTCATGGTCGAGTAATTTACGCTGCCACAGACTACAAAAAAGAAATTCAAGCTGCTTGGGAGAAGACTAGATCAGATGCCTCTTTATCGGACGTAGAAATATCTTACGTAGAGGCACGAGAAACACCATTAACCGATTCATTGTCTTACCCACTATCACTTTTAAACAAATTTTGCATGGACATCGAAAATGGGAAGACAATTTTAAGCATTGTATTAGGCAGCGGTCCAGCAGCGAGGTTTCTCGTCACAGCTGCGTCATCTCTAAACCTTCCAACTTTATGGATGCCATTTACCTATAGAGATTTCATCCAACAGGTATATATTCTTTATCAATTTGCATATATCTTTCATTAGAATAATTTTTATTTTTGTTATTTCCATTCAGGGAAAAAGAGCTCGTTTCGAGAGTCGCTTGGGATCAAGTGATCGGGAAGTAGGAGCCGCTGCAGCCGCCCTGATGCACACAGCAAACTGGCACGCGTTCACTCTTCTCATTGACACAACATTGCTTCCAGTGGATTATCTTCTGCAGACACATCGAATAAACCTCACACCCAGATCGATTATCCATCTTCCAACGAACGACAAGACTTTAAAGTTAAGACTTCGTAGAATCTCAGTAGAAGGTGGGAGTGGCGGTGTTCTCGTGATGGGATGCGACTTGAATAGCGCACGAAAAATTATCAATGCTGCAAGCAAATTCGAAATGCTGTCTGGCAGATTTATATGGCTGTGGATTGACTTGAAGGAAGAATTGAGATCAAACGAACCCAATTTGATTGACCCGCAAGTTCTGCATGGCTCTCGGGTAGGGCTTACACCTGAAGAACATCTACCGCCCCTAGACAATTTGGAACGTAACAACATCAATCTGGTTCGAGGGCATGAACTGAATTTAAATTTATTACCTAATTTAGCGAACGATATTCATAGACTGCAGGAGAGTAGATGGACAAGTGACCAAATTGTAGTGAAAAAGCGTCAAGATAAGTCCGTAAGTAATATGGGGGAAGATGAGGAGGTGGCTGAAAATGGTAAACTAGCAGACAAAAAGTTAAATTCTAAAAGTTTTATGCCAGTAGGAATGCTTGCTTTAACGCCTTCGAGTTTTCATTTTACAAATGGAGACGATGGCAGACCTTCCACTCGGCGCCTTATAAGTGGTGAAGAAATGCTGAGAGCGACTTCCCAGGCTTTGGAAGAATCTATCGCTCAACTCAAACCGCAACTTGCGCGACTTCGTGATCCTCAAATAAAGGATTATTTTATACCTGAATGCCTCGCTCATAGCCAGGCTAAGTTTTTAGCTAACGAGTTTAGAGAAAATATGTCCAGAGTCCTTACTAATAAATTACGAAAGTCCATGCAAGAAATTTCCAGCAATAAAGCTGAATTTCAATTACTAAATCTGCAAGGTGTCTCATTCGCTGCCAATAAAACTCTCTTAAAGTACGTACTACGTAATTTTCTCAAAATTAATTACTAATTAGGCAATATAATAAATAAATTTCTTATTATCAGTATTTCATAACAACAACACAAATTGTTTTACAGATGGACTAAGGTGGGCACCGTTAAAGGAGGCAAGATTGTACGTCTTGATACAATAATCTGGCCAGGTGGAGGTATTATGCCAGCGTATCTGGAAGAAGGTGGTGAAAAAGTCGGAATGCCGTTGTTTCGCATAGTAACTGCTTTAGCTCCACCCTTCACAATGGCAACGAATCTACAAGAAGGTCAATGCCTCAGGGGATTAATCTGTCTACAAGGGAATGACATCAAATGTTGTTATGGTTTTACCATGGACTTATTGGCACAAGTATCGCGAGAATTGAAATTCCGATTCAACCTCTACATAGCGAAAGATGGATTTTTTGGAAGAAAAAATGGAAGAGCTGGTTCTTGGAATGGTGTGATCGGAGAACTGGTATCGGGTCATGCTCAATTAGCATTTGCGCCCTTGAGCGTTTCTACAATCAGAGCTGAAGTAGTGGATTTTACAACTCCTTACTTTTTTAGCGGAGTTAGTCTTCTATCTGCTCCGAAACATCGATCAGAAATTCCACTATTAGCTTTTCTGCAACCATTTAGTCCGCAGCTGTGGATTGCAGTATTTACATCACTAAATATCACAGCAATGGCCGTGGCTGTTTACGAATGGTGGAGTCCGTTCGGACTAAATCCATGGGGCAGACAACGGAGTAAAAATTTTTCCATAGCTTCTGCACTTTGGGTCTGCTGGGGGTTGCTTTGTGGTCATCTCGTGGCATTCAAAGCTCCTAAATCTTGGCCAAACAAGTTCTTGATCAACGTCTGGGGTGGGTTTTCTGTAATTTTCGTAGCATCGTACACGGCCAACATAGCGGCTTTGATAGCAGGGCTTTTTTTTCATTCGTCGGTCAGCACGCACCGAAGTGTAAGTACAGCAGTAATAGGTATAAACAGGAAGATTTACCCCCTTCAAAGTGTTAAAAGTCAATGTATCTGTTATAGCTTTTGTCCCAAAGAGTTGGAGCACCAAAATCATCTTCTCCAGAGTATTATGTGCAAAAATCAGATTTAAGATTGTGGTCTCATATGATTAAATATTCGTTGACTGACATAGCTGAAGGTATTGAAAGACTTAGAAATGGAACTCTCGACATTCTGGTAGCAGATACACCTATCTTGGATTATTATCGTGCCACGGACAATGGTTGTAGCTTACAGAAGGGTCCAGCTCATATCATGGACGATGACACGTACGCTATTGCACTTTCGAAAGGCCATCCCCTTACCGAAAGTATATCTAAAGTAATTGCCAACTATACAAGCAATGGATTTTTAGACATCTTGCAAGAGAAATGGTAAAACTGGTCATACTACATTTTTTAGTATAATTTGAGTTGAAGAAGAAACTTCTTAAATTAATGGTTCTCGTAAATTTTAGGTATGGTGGTTTACCTTGCATCAGAGATGGAGAATATGGCATTGAACGCGAGCATGGTGGTCAGCCACGACCTCTTGGTGTTGCTTCAGTGGCAGGAGTTTTTTGCTTACTTGGAATGGGAGTTCTTCTAGGAACCATCATTCTAGCTGGAGAGCATTTGTTCTATAAATATACCTTGCCCAGATTGCGACATCGGCCAAAGACTTCTGTTTGGCGCAGTCGCAATGTCATGTTTTTCTCGCAAAAACTATACAGATTTATCAACTGCGTGGAGCTGGTCAGTCCTCATCATGCAGCTCGTGAACTGGTGCACACCGTTCGACAGGGACAAATTACATCATTATTTCAGAAGAGCGTAAAACGGGTATGTTTACTTTTCTTTTACTTTTAGTAATATGATCTCACAAACAGTTTGTTCACGGATAGACTTGACAATGTATCAGTCAATACTGTCTGTTGTGTTTTGTCTATTCGAGGACATCCTGCACAATGATTCCAAACCATATCTTAAGATGCCTGTGTTCCAGAAGGAACACGAACAGCGCCGTCGTCGCAAAAGTAAAGCTCAGTTTTTCGAAATGATTCAGGAAATACGAAGGTACTGCAGGACACTAATTAAAATTCACCTGGTAGAATTATAAATTTGCCGCTTTAGATAAATGTTGTTTGCTATTTCGCAGAGTACAGCAAGAAGAGAAGGTAGACATAGCCAGAAAAGCGTCTGATGCGCAGCGTGCAGCGAAAAAAGAGGAAAATAAGACAGGAAGAGAACGAAGTCGAAGCCGAAGTAAAAGCCCATTGATGCCAAGTAGTCCAAGAAGGACAGAGAAGAGCAGAAGTTCCACTAATTTGTCGAGCTCAAGACTGGGTCTATCTCCCGTCAGCTTGGACCCAAGTATGAAGCCAAAAGAGTTCACCTTAAGCAATACGAATCTGAGAGCAAGAAGTCCACTGGATACAGTAGGTCGTAGATTAAGTCACGGAGATGGCGATTCACCTCCTCCTCCACCATATCCAGGTTCCAATTTCGGTGGAAGTGCAAATTTGAGACCAGTAGCGCCACCGAGAGGTGATTCTATTTCTGGCTTCAATAGTCAGCCTCCGAGATATTCTCGAAGTCCCGCAAAGAGAGGACAATCATTTCCCGTCTTTGCAACTCTGCGACCTCCACAATCATCAGGGAATAATCAGACTTTTAGAAGTCCTTTACTTTCACCAAATAGTGATTTGACCTCTGTTATAGGTCGAAAATTGTCAAGAGAGTGGGGCTCCGGTATCCTGGAAATAACCAGGTCGTCCGAGGCTATCGGATCCTGTTCTACTTTCACACTGAACCAGGAAGCGGCATCGTCTGGCGAGAGCTCCAAGCGGAAAAAGAGTCAGGGTGATATTGTTCCGCTGAAAAAGCCTGTCCGGAGGGCGAGAAGTCACGAGAATAAAGACACTGGTAAATCGATGACTGATCTACAGTCGCCGAGATTAAACGCCCAACCAGTTGTGGGAGGTAAATTGGTGAGTGAACGAACTAAAAAGCAGTTGGAATCTGAATTGAAAGCAATATTAACAGCTCGTGCACATCATCGTGATTTACTTGATCCTCCTTGATAGATGATCGATATTCCGTAAGAGTTCTAGAAAGCAACCAGCTTTAAATATCGTCGCCTCTGAGGGGCTTTGATTGACACAAGAAATATCAAATTTATAGGTCAATTTTTAAAAGAATCCGAGAGTTTAAAAAGTGGTACTTGAGAAAAGTTTTGCGTATTGCATGACGAAAGGCCGAGAGTTTGAGCAAACTTTCTGGTTTGCTCGCTCGTTGTTATGTACATTGATAAAAGGGACAAGATTATAATAATAGAAAAATAATAATTCTATCAATTTTGGTAGACGTGTCTTATGCAAATATTAAGATATTTTCTTGTTGGCATTTTAAATCTACATTAACCGTGGGCCCGGGTGAGTCTCTCTTTCGATTGCAATAGGAATATTATTTTAAAATTTTAAATTTAGATGTTTTAAAAAAGAGATAAGAAAAATAAAAAATATTCAGTGTCATAGTAACATTTAGAATGAAATCATTTTAGAGAAAAAGTGTTAGTGACATAGGTGCGTCAAAATTCCGGCGCTGCAATTTTTATTACACGAAGATTTTTTTACATACTCCTAGAGTCACCATTCATCCAAGTAGTCTATATTTATTATTAAGTACTTTTAGAGTAATCGTAGTTTTGTAGATTTGTGAGAAAGTGAAAACTCGCATTTGCAGAACTGTACAATGTCAACAACAGCCATTGGTTCGAAAAACCATAAATGCCAAATAATTACAAATGTAAAGCAATTAAAAGGAATTTAAAGCCTCCGATCGAAATTGAAAGGGAGAGGTGAAAACTTATATCTACATTTCTGACTTGACCAGTACTGACAATAAAGGTTTGAGTAATTCGCAGGCAAGCTTTAAATAGTCATACGAAAAGAATAGAAAAAATGATTTGCAAAGCTCCCTCGTATCAAACTGACATTAAAAATATTAATTGCTATTGTAGAACGAGAGACTCGTACAGGGGTTTTCGGCGTAGAATGACCACTTACATATGCGTGATTTAAAATTATATAGAAACCATATTTTCGATTGGACGAGTCATTTTCGTGCCGATTGTGGGGATTCGAATTTAAGGGATGTTGCGAGTCCAACTTGAAAAAAGAAATCTGTATTATACATTTTTAGTACACAATTTAAGGGTTAATTCATTTACGCCAGACTGATATATCTTACAAACATGATTGACATCGTTTATTGAATCGCTAGACTGTGCAATGAATAAATATCAACAATTGCAGGAATTGCTTAATTGATCCAATTGGAATTGAAAAAAAGTATTTTAGCCGTCATTTTTGGAATCCTTTCGATCGACTGAAAACGACCTACTTATTTTCTTTTCTTTATCTAGGATGTTGAAGTGAATGAATGGGACTAAATTAAATACTTCCTACTTTCAAATGATTGTTGCGTGAGGCCTTAGGTATAGTTGTATCCGCCCAAAAGTTGAATTATACAAGTACCATTACTCTATTCTCTACATTATATTAAATAGTTGTAGATATTTAGTTTCATAGTTTATATATATTACTGTTAAAATCTAATCTATCCTTAAATTGGTGAAAATTATAAGCAGTAGATCCTCGTATATCGTGTCAGTTTGTTTCAAGTGGCAGGAAAGATGAATTTTTATCCATCAGAATGTTTTGATTTTCATTGAAACAGTCACCTTTCCCTGTTCCCTTTATATATTTGTGGAATATAAAACTTTATCCCTAGTCCAATTTGCACGTTAGAAAATGACTGACATTTATGAAAGTCCCGAGCGATCGCACATGCTTAGCTCATATTATCGATATATAAAATGCATCTGTGGCCGAATCGATTCCACCCTACCTGCATCTTACGTACATATAATATAATATCATAGACTATTGTCAATAATTGACAGCTCGTCTCAGAAAACGAAAAAAATTCCGATCCACGACTTGGCCTCACACCGGCTTCAGGACGAGATCATGTGCACGGTCTGGCCCTCTGCTCCGTTTCTTAAACGGGAAAACCTGTATCCATGAAGTAATTAATACTGGACTGGAGGAATGGAAAAGCCAAATGTTGGAATTTTTAGTACCTCGTCAAACTATGAATAGCTCAGAAAATACTGTACGTACGATCTCGTCCAGAAACAGGTACGAGGACGAGTCGTGGATCGGCCAGAATAAATAGGTCTGAAGTAATATGTATTCTCAGCAGTTTTTGAGAATTGTGAGAAGGAATATATATCGCAACGTCTAATATTAAAACTCAATTCTTCTAGTAGACGAGAAATCTATACTGCAATTAACTAAAGAGTGATCAAAATACAATAGGGGGCCAGTCAAGTGTCACCCGAGCCTAAAAAAATCAAAGATAGACTTACTAAATTAATTTTAGCTCTAACTCTGGAACAGGCGGGATCTAGCTGTGATTTAGTTAAGTGGCTGTTTTCAGTTTTAAAAAATATTTATTTAAACAAAAATGAATGATCTCTCTATACGGTTAACGAACTCACTAAAGAAAACCATGTACATATGTGCCACCCGAATCAGCGCTGTGCGCCAACAAGAGCATCCTTTTTTTTAGGTTTCCCCCTCCATCTTCCCCTTGATTTATGATTTCTTAACCAATTGAATCGGTAGTGCCTGTTTGAATAGCGGCCTAGTGTATTTTGATTCTTATTCAACCATCGTCATTAAACAAATACTTCGATATTCCCTTCTAATGCTGGGTTCAGTGTTAGCTATTGTCTAACTTTATCGAAATTAACACAGTTAATTGATCTCGCCAAAACGTACGAAAAGATCAAAATTTTTCGTCAAAATGTATACACGCGATAAAGTACGAAGGTAATTTTAAACAAATGATGCACAAAACTGTCCATAACAAATTAAATGAAAAACATAAATAAGATCATTCGCATTTCTTAACAAAAAAGTTAAACCACTCATCAAGGAAACTCATTTCTGAATCGCGTAAATCTATATTACATATAACTTTATAATACTTAAATAGATAAAATCATCAACATCGAGGAACATAATAACATTATTCTAAACACTGCCATAATTTCCGAACTGTTGTCAGTCTAGTTTTATTTGGGGATACTAAATCAGTGTTATAATTCATAAAATAAAAGTTTGAAGTGCAATCGGATAATTGCCAAATAACATAAGTTGTATCATAAATAATTGTCCTCTTTCTAGATTTCACGAAAGTATTTATAACTGATATATGAGACGTGTAATAAAAATCTTATAATAATATCACTTCCATTGTTTCGTATAAAATAGGTCATAAAAAAAAAGAAAACGGGTGGTTCATTTTCACATCATTAATATAAAAATATTTTTAGCAGGAAACTAAAAAACAAACGTCTTGAAGAAAAAGAATATTACAGTGCAGGCTTGCACATTTTTGCGTGATGTACAAAATAGACAAAGATGATTATAAACATAAGAAAATAGAATTGGTACCAGGACAGGGAGCGTAACGAACTAACCAAATAATCCGGACAAAGAGCCGGCAATTTTCGGGACGAATAGGCACTCCGTAACTAATAACAAAAAAGTAATTTGAATTTTCTTGTTGGCGTGCACAGGTTATCTTTTAACCTACCTCGTTCTCGTTACGCCTACATACTGTTATTGTTGATGAAACTCCATATTATAAGAAAATAAATATATTGTCTCAATATAAAATTTCTCCTGTTTTCTTTCATCCTAACACAATAGATCAATATTGTGAAATGAAGTAGCTTTTTTCAAATATAAGAATTTTTTTAGCCTATACCGAAAGTTTACGAAATGTGCAAGAATTTGAATTTCACAATTCCATAAATATTTCTTGAAAATGTCATAAATAATCGAAAAGTAGTATTGGTATCCTAAAAAAGTATAGATCATTTAGAATTGATAAACATGCAGGTTGGATATCCTCACTTTAAAAAAGTGTAAACAAATTTCTTGTTTGCAGTTTTTAAATTTTTCTGAGTTTAAATTCTATTACGTGCCAAAAGGTCCGGAAAAACTTTCCAATTTTTTTTGTTTTCTATTATATGAAAACTTTCTAGTGGCAAAAATACAGTAGAAATATAATTTCCAAGACCCAGGAATCGACATTGAAAAAACAGCGAATTTTAAAAAAAAATTTTGGTATTGAATGAAATTATCTTTAAAAATTGTGGTTTGGTAATTTTCAAAATGTGGAATTGGGAATTCAGTAGAATTATTTTCTTCACTTCTGGTTTTATAATTTTTTCAGGCAATTGTAGAATTTTGAAGCATAGAAATACAATAGTGGAAAATCGGCAATAATTCTATTACATATTAAATTTCTAATTTCCCAGATTTTCTTTGATAAATGTTTCATTGTAGAAAGAAGCAAAAATAGAAAAATGATTAAATCCAATTTTTTTTCTTATTTTTATTTCGTCATTAAAGAAAGTCTGTTTAACGTACAAAACAGCTTAAAAAATCAACATTTTGCTGAGGAAAAAATGGTAAATATTTTTCCGTATACGATAAAAAAAAGTATACATCAGAAATCGTATCAAGAAAGTTGGTTCTTTGTGTTACGAATGGATACTTTTTCGCAAAAAATCCATGTACTTCGTTGAAAATTTGTATTTTTTGGTAGAAAATTTATCTTCTGGGTTTAAAATCCAACTATATGGTTCAAACAATAATTTTTTTGTTGAAAGATTCATAATTTTGGTTAAAAATTTATTTCTTTGAATAAAAATTGGAATATTTTTATGAAAACTCGCTTTTTTTAGTTAAAAATAACATTTTTAACTGAAAAAGTAAATATTCCACTTTCCCTTGAAAATTCATGTTTTTTTAGTTTGTTTATTTTGTTGTGAAATACAGCCTTTTGGGCTAAAAATTCATCTTTTTGGTTAAAAACTAATTTTTGTGGGTTGTGGATTCAACTCTTCTGTTGAAAATTCCTTTTTTTGGTTTGAAAATTAGGCTGTTTTGATTGAAGATTAAACTAATTTGTTACAAATTAGTTTTTGATTGAAAATAAAAATATTTTCCTGGTGAAAATTTTTTTAATTGGGTAAAAATTTATTTTTTTGTGAATGTTCATCAGTTTAGTTAAAAATACACTTCTTGAAGTAAAAATTTATCTATTTCATTTTTTATGGAAAATTTATCCTTTTCGATAGAAATTTAATGTTGTTGGTTAAAAACTCATATGCTTGGGTGAAAATTAAACTATTTCGTTCAAAATTTATTTTATTTTCTTGAAAATTAAAAAATGAACTATTCTATATATGGATAAAAATTAATTTTTTTTTTTGAAAATGTAAGCATTTTGCTGAAAATTCATCTTTGCTGCTTCAAAATGTACCTTGATCAATTATGTGGTTAAAATTTGAACTATTTAATTGGAAATACGTTGTTTCTTTTATCAAGATTCATCATATTAAATTAAAATTCACTTATTTATTTGAAAATTCATTTATTCCATTTTTTGTGGAAAATATATAGTTTTTGATATAAATTAAATCTTTTTGGTTGGAAAACAAATCTGTATGTTTAAAAATGTATTGCATTTAGTGACAATTTGTTTTTGAAATAAAAGTTGAACTATTCTATTCATGGTTAAACAATTTTTTTCATCGTTGAAAATTTATTTTCCAAATAGAAAATTGAACTATTCCATTTTTAACTAAAAATTTAGCTTTTCGAATCGAAAACCCATGTATTTTGTAAAAATATTAGTCTTTTAGATAGAAAATAAGTTTTTTGGGTTGAAAATTCAACTACTTTGTTGAAATTTAAACTAATTTGTTAAATATCTACTTTATTCGTGGAAGACTTATCTCCTTAATTGAAAAATGCTTTTTTTTACTGAAAATATAAATATTTCATTTTCTTTTCAAAATTTATATTTTGTATTAGAAAAGTTGATTATTTTGTTAAAAATTCCTGTTTTGTTGGAAATTCCTATATCTTGTTGAAAATTAGTCTTTTGTGGTATAATATTAATCTTCTCGTTGATAATTTCACGTTTCTATTTAAAAATTAATTTCATTGCTTGAAAATTTAACTATTAGGTTGAAATATCCTTAAAAAATTTAAATATTTGATTGAAAATGCATGTATTTACTCCAAGATTAAACTTGTTTGATAAAAAATGAATCCTGTCGGTTCAAAATTTATCGCTTTGGTGAAAAATTCATTTTTTGTATTGAAAATTGTCTTTTTTATAGAAAAATGATTTCTTAAGCTGAAAATACAACTATTCGATTTTAATAGTTTAAAGGTACAATGAGTTTTTTACCAATTTTAGTATAAAAGCCATGTTTTTGATTTATGATATATGCTAGTTTTTCGTGTTCCAGTTTATCTAGTTTTTGCACTTTTTCAAAACCAAGAACAACAATTTTTTTAATAGTTCATAATGACTAAGTTAATTTGGATATTTGAAAAAAGAATAAAATATTTTTTTCTGAGACTTTTAGGAATAACAGGCACTGATATAGTCTACTGACCATATATGTTCCGTTTGGTATTTTTTTTTGTCTTTCGGGGAAAAAATTATGTAAAAAAATCAAAACTAATTTTTTTTAAACATCAAACGGAAAATGTATGGCCAGTATACTATAAGTACCTATCATTTCTGAATATTTCAGACAAAAAATGAGGTTTGAAAAATCCAAAATGGCGTTGTCATTTTTAAATATATTTTTTAATCTTTGTGGATTTTGAATGAGTGCACAAAAAGAATAAATAAAATGAAATAAGAAAAAACTTCATATCTCATAAATTGCAACCGTGGCTTTCAAAGTAAAATTTGGAGAGAAAAAAATTCTACCTTTAAAAGTTGTTATATATTCAGAAAAAAATGTTAAAAATGTTATTTTGATTTAAAAAAATACGTTTTTTCTTATTTTCCACGTACAAAAATATATTTCACAGGGCGCGGACAAAAAGTTGAACATTTTAGAAAAAATCGCAACCTTATAACATTATTTAAAGCAAATATTATTAAGAATAATATTGAATTGCTTGAAAAATTATTTTCGGTAACCTGAATTAATTATTAACTTAATCTAATTAAAAAGTTTAAAATAGGTTTAAAAATGCGCAAAAAACCGTGACTTTCTAACTATTCTAAAGGAAAATGGCTAAGAACAATAATAAAATTTTTAACCAATTTATGTAAGCATCTAATTATCATTAGATAATTAGTGACATTCAAAAAATGAGTTTTGATCCGTATTCTATGGCTAATTTTGAAGAAAAATGAAATTTCAATTTCCAGGCAGAAAAGTAAATTTTCAAAACAAAAAAATAGTACATTACATTACAAGGGACGAATGTCGAAGTTCCCTCCTGGCGGAGAGGTTGCCCCCCGAGGCGAAGCCGAGGGGGGCGATCCGCCGGAAAGGGGCCTTCGACATTCGTCCCGTGTAATGTATACTATTTTTCTTCCTATCCGGCCGAAAATTCGTCGCTTAGTTAAAATTTCCAATCAAAAGCGCGTGAGACACGTAAGACTCGTCTGCTATGAAGTCGCGGCCATGTTTTTATTTCCTTCCCTGCAGCTAAGTCAGCCGACATAACCTACGCGTAGCCAGAAGCATGATATAATTTATTATATGGCAGAAAACAAGAAGCTGAAGAAGCGAAGGGGTTTCCAGCAGCCGCTAACATTTACGACCCGAGCGAAGCGAGAGTTGTTTTTTTAAATTTTTTTTTAATTTAAAAAATTTTTTTAAATAGATAAAATTTTGATTTTAATGCCAAAAATTAAGAATAATTAAATAAATAAATTTGACGGTATTTTAATTTAATTATTTAATTAATTAATAAATTAATTTATTAAATAAATAATTATATTAATACAATATTATTAATTATTTATTAAGATAATTATTATTATCAGTACACTTTCGATTTTTGATCCCCA
>NC_046663.1:47090209-47154740 GCF_010883055.1 Belonocnema kinseyi
AGTAATTATTTATGATATTTCCATTTATGGTACAGTTCTCAAATACAACTTTTGAATCTTTGTTAGAGACTGAATTTTGATCACAACTATTTTCTTTGTTATGTTTCAACAAAATCAACAAAATTCAGCTTAGGTTAGAAATCCTCATGGTCGAGAGTCGAGATAGCAGTGTCTATCCGATTCGTTAGATGGCGCGCAGGGCGGGAAGGAACGGTAGGTTTCGGTAAAGATACGCCGGGAAGAAACTCGAATTTTCGGCCGAGATAGGAAGAAAAAGAATTTTCAACAAAATACTAGGGGGAGGTGTTCCTTTACTTATAAATGTAATTTTTTTAAATTAAAATTTGTTCTTAAAAAGTCATCCTTTTTGGTTGCAAATATAACTGCTTTTTACAAAAATCATACTTTTGGGTTGATATTGAACTCTTTTAGTAAAACATTAACTTTTTGTTTAAAAATCAGATTTTGTTGTTGACAAGACTACTGGAACCTTTTTTGGATAGAAACTATTTTTTCTGAAAATTTATCTTTTTGATTTGAAATTTCATCCCTTTTATTAGAAATATTCAATTCTCCTTCAATAAAAATGAAACTGATTTGTTTAAAATACCACTAATTCCTAGAAATTTTACTTCTTGTTTAAAATTCGTATGTTTTTGTCGAAAAGTCAATTGAAACCTTTTTGGATGAAAATTCAACTCTTTTTTTTTTTTTGAAAATGTGTCTGTTTGATTCAAAGATTTACCCGTTTTAGTAGAATTTTCATTTTTCTTGGACAAAAATGCAACTTTTTAGTTAGGTTGAAAATTAAACTCTTTTTTTAAAGTTTGTCTTTTTTATCTAAAAATTCACTTGTTTTAACAGAAATGAAATATTTCTTGGATAAAAATGTAACTGTTTGGTTGAAAATTCAACAATTTTGTTAACGATATACTTTTTGATTGAAAGTTCTGCTGTTTTGTGAAATATTTAACTATTTCGTAGAAAATTTACTTTATGTTTCAAATTATATTTTGGTGTTGAAAAATGAACTTAAGTCTTTTATTGATGAAAGTTCAACTTTTTATACCAAAATTTGTCGTTTTTCATTGCAAATTGATCTGTTTTAATACAAATTTCATTTTGCTTGGATAAAAATGTTACTATTTGGTAGAGGATTTAATTATTTTGCTAAAAATTCATCCTTTTTGGTTGAAAAAAATCGTATTTTTACATGGATAATTCATTTTTTCTGTAGAAACAATTATGTTAAAAGTTCATCCTTTTTGGTTAAAAATTCGTCTTTTTTCATTGAAAATTCATTTTTTGCGTAGAAATTTATTTCTTATTTGAAAATTCATATTTTGATCATGAAATGCAACTGAAATCTTTTTTAACAAAATTCAACTTTTCTTGTTGTTAAAAATTTATCTCTTTGATTTAAAATTCATCTATTTTAGTAGAAATTACATTTTCATTTTTTTGTCCTTGGCTAAAAATTTAACGGTTTAATTGAAATCCCTTTTTTCGATTTGAAACTAATTTTTTAATTATTCTTTTATAATTGACAATTCTTCTTTTTTGGTATCATATTTTTTGTTTGAAAATTCAATTAATGTAGAAAAAATTAGCCTTTTGGCTTAAATTCAACAATTTATAATCAACTTATGTTTTTCGTTTTTAGTGAAAAATCTCTATTTGTTGAAAATTCGTCTTTTTATTTTTGAAATTCTTTTTTTTTGTAGAAATTTCATCTTTCATGATTGAAATATAAACTATTTTGTTAAAAAGCCATCTTTTATAATAGAAAATACATTTTTTCTGTAAAATAAATCAATAAAGTTGAAAATTGTAAATTTTAATTTGACATACTTTTTATTCCGTTAAGAAAAGATTCAATGTTAAAAGAATATAAGAATCAACTCAGGGTGGCCGTTTCTGTCAAAGAAAAAAGTTCCCGGTCATTTCCCGGTTCGCAAACATTTTTCACGGTCAATGAAATTTAAAAAATCAAACATTAAATCTAATTGTTCCATTCGAAGTAATAAGAACTGAACTGCAAATGAAAGCACTTGAACTGAAACTCTTGAATTTTAAATTTCGAAAATTGAAGTTTAAAGTTTGTTTCGTTCAACAATTTTGTATTGAAATGCTCAATAATTTGCACGTATAATACCTAAGATACTAACACTTTTCAATTGCACAATTTTAAATTAAATTTAGTTAAACTGCCAAATTACAAATTTTTAACTTTTATCAATTGCAGAGTTAAAAGATTCAGTACCAAAAATATAAATTCACGTTATAATTTTAAATGCTCTAAATTGAAGAATCACTGAATTTAAAAATTGAAAATTCCCGATTTCAATGCGGAACTTTAATTCTTTTCAAAAAATTTTCTGTTTAAATTCACAATTTTAATTCTTTTCGAAAATTTTCCATTTCAACTGATTGTAAGAATTATAACTTTTTGGAAAAATTCCCTGTTCCAATTCATAATTTAATTTTTTCGAAACTACCTCGTTTTAACACCGAATAATAATTTTGTTGGAAAAATTCAATTTTCCATTGAGAATTGTTATTCTCCTGGAGAAATTCCAGTTCCATCTTAGAATTGGTTAAATACTGAAAATTCCTTGTTCAAATCCGGAATTTAATACTTTTCGAAAATTTTCCGTTTCCAAAAAGAATTAGAATTTTTGTGAAATTCCCTGTTTCAATTTATAATTTTAATTTTTCTCGAAAATGTTCCGTTTCAACTTAGAACTATAAAAAATTCCCTTTTCCAGGTCGGAATTTATTTAAATTTTAACATTCCTTGTTCCAAGAAGAATTATAATTCTTTTGAAATTCCCTGTTATTATTCTGAATAAATTATTGTTCCAACTATAAATTTGAATAGATTGAAAAATCTTTCTTTAAATTAAGTTAAATTATTTTAAATAGTTTAAAAATCCTTAAAATGCTTCGAAATTCTATTTGAAAATCTTGAAACATCTACATGTTGTTTCGAATTTTTTTGAATTAAAGAATATTATTAAAAGTTTTTCAAAACTTCTAAATATCTTTTGAAATTATTCGAATTTCAAATAATTAGAAAAAATCATTTCCAATATTCCTAGCAATCTTAAAAAATGTTATTATTAAAAAGTTTCTAAATTTCATGTTCGAAATCTGCCAAAATCTAGATTTGGTTTCAAATTAGGCCGTGGGATATTTGCACCGAAATTTTGGTAAGAATAGCCGGGCTTTATCGGAACACGTAGACACTTTGTTTAAATTATTTGAAATCATTTCAAATTTTGAATTAATTTCGAATTTTTTCAAAACTTCTAAGTATTTCTTGAACTTACTCGATTTTTTCCAAGAATAATAGGTGTTTAATTGTTATTTAAACATCAAAATTTAAGAAGTTGACTTACAAATTATATTTTTTTAAATAGAACAATTAAAATTGTAATTTTCTAAGTTTAGTTTTTTTCTTCCGTTTTGAGTATTCTATTTACAATTACTGATTTTAAATGCAGAATCAGATATTTCTATATATTAAGTAATTTTTCTTTTTTTTTAATTGAAAATTTGTAAATTACGTGGTTTAGGAATGGAATATTTTAGACTGAAATTTAATAAAAGCCTTTAATTATAAATATACTATTTAAAAGTTCATTTTAAATTAAAAATAGTTTATAAAGTTTCAATAGGGCGTTCACATTTGCTTAAGGTTTTCCAATTGAAACAGTTTAATTTTTAACTTCAAAATCTAGAAATTCTAAAACTGTGAACTGGTGCCGAATCGTTTTGTACAATCAATTATTATTTATTTAAAAAATTTCTAGAGTGCAATTCAAATTTAAAAATCATAATTTAATTCATATACAAAGTTGGTCAACTAAAAATGTTTGTTATGAGAAATCTTCGATTTTAAACGGTTCTAATTTTTAATTGTTTCAGTCTTTAAAACTGCATTTTGACATTCTTTTAATTCAAATACGCATTCTAAACTGAATGCTATCATAATTGAAAAAGATCACAATTTAACTAATTATTGGAAAAACGGTTGAAATCTAAATTGTACGGATTTTTTTCCCTAAAAATTTGTAAAACTCCCGGTCAAAAAATAAATTCACGGTCATTACCCGGTCTCATAAAATTCCCGGTTTCCCGGCCCAGCGGCCACCCTGCAACTGCTGGTATTTGAATATTAACGATCAAGGAAAATGTAAAATTACTCAAGGGAAAATCAGGGAATTTTGAAAATTAAATTCTCGGACGCCTGTATTTAAAAAAATGAATTTATTTTTGTGTGAATTCAAATAAATTTCCGAGCAAATATGAATATTAATGTCGAAAAAAAAAATTACAATATATCTTTGGATCACCCTACTGATGTCACTAAAATTTTTAAAAATATATTTAGAAAACATATTTTTTACATTAACATTATAAATCACGTAGGTACAAGAATCTATATATTTAAAAGAAAATTTTATAATGGTCTCGGAAAATGTCAATGAATTCCAAATTTGAAATTTAACAAACCTGAATAAATGAGAGAACAAGGTATATACTGATTTTCACTATCTTTCAGAAACGTATCTTTTAAAACCCAATGAAGTTTTATAAACGTATATGTATGTATTGTGAAGTGAAAGTAGCAATTCAGGATGACTGATCAAAAATTATCTGATCGAGATTTCCGCGTATCCGTCCAAGCCCTCTGCTCACATGTCGAGGATGAGTTCAATCGGTCAGACACCTTTGTTGAATATTTGTTGAGAAATTCACTCAAATCTCAAATTTTAGACCAGATATCGGAAAATACTGTCCAGGGAATACGACGAGAACTGTTGACGTATTAAAAATGCCAGTCATCGTTCTACATTAACGTAAATAGATCAAGATGTCGAGTTTCATTTTCAGTCAGATACTGTATCTCTTTATTTAATTCAACAGATACGTGTCCACACTTCAAGAAATACTTTTTAACTGCTTAGTTAACTTTCTCGCTCGTCGTCCAAGGTGTTTATATTTTTTTATTCTGTGAAAATGTGCAACAAGTGAGTGATAACCATAAAAAAAGGTATGTTCTCTCGATTGTTAATAATAGTAAATATGCCCATACTTGATTTCACTGTTGCAATTTTAATTTTCAAAAATCTATTGATTCATGTTTATTGCGAAAAGACAGAATAATATAAATGTGTGAATTGTGCAAATAATAGTAATTAATATACGAGTCACAGAATCAAAACTACTCACAATTTGAATGATTTTTTTTTTAAATTTAAAGATAAAGAGCCATTTTTTTGTGTGAATAAGAAATCCGTCAATCATCATGATTAGTGTGACGTCATGTTATCGTGTGTTATCGTAATCCGAGTGTGGCTTTCTAGTGTCGCAGGATTATTCAGCGACAGTGGACAATTCAGGGTTATCATCTTTTAAGACGGAAGATCAGGTCTTTCTAATCACGGACTTGAGCAGATAAATTTGGATTATTTCAGGCGTTTTGAGGTAATAAAAAAATATTTCGTCGCGTAAATAGTTTTTAAAAGATTCAGTAAAAGATGAAGACCACAATCGATGATTTGCTTGTGTTTAAAGTGTTTTGATGAGTCTCTTGCAAGGCATGGACTAACTTTACATTTTCGTCTCTCAACTTTTTGATCTACATTCGCAGCCGATAAAAATGTGAGTATATTCTAATAAGTAATATTTTTATTTTGAAAACACTTTTAAAACATATGCTTAAATTAGAATTCATCACTGCGTGGACAAAAAAAGCTTTGTTATTGTAACTACATTGTTTTTGATTTAGACACAATACTATAGATATCAGCTGATAACTGGTATTTAATGTTTGACAAGGATTTGAAATTAATCCATAGTACTTTACTTTCGACCTCCATTTAACACTAATTATTCTGTTTATTTTATTTTTTATTAATAATTTGATTAATGATGATAAATGAGACTTACTGAAAAAGTTATCCTGATGAGCAGTGTAAGAGATTCTCTAATAAATTCATAATCTTTGATGTGGTATACGATTTTTGTTAGGTTATGTTAGATGTCATGTGTTACTGTACGTTGACTTAACGTGTTGATGTGGCGTATACAATTTTTGTTAGGTTATGATATTATACGATCTGTATGATCTCTACATTGATTATTTTTAGTTTCATTTCTTTTTGATATTAATTTTCGATTTAAATGTACTTAAAAGTGTGTATATATTGTACATAATATGTACAGTATGTTTGAATTGGAACATTGTTATGATCGAAATTTTGGTGCGCGGTACAGGGGGTACGTGAGTTGAAAATCATAACCTACAAATCAGTTTTTCTTGACATACATGAAATCATTTCCGATTCCGCTGCTTCGCAGTTCAGTCCTTTTCGCGCATATGATAATCTTAGCAATTTTTTGTACTTTTCGCAAATAATAATAGCGATTAGGCATTTTGTGATACAACCTAATTGCAAGCTTCCACTGCGTTGAAAAACTTACCCTACTGGTGTGCTTACTTACTTGTGTAGACTTGTGTACATTGGTTGGATATTCAGGTAATTTGACGAAAAACTGTCAAACCTTTTACGTTTTTCATAATAATTACGAGTAATTTCACGTATCGATAAACGCAGTTTTACGTTTTACAATATTATCATTTATATTACTAAAAAGTGCAATATACTATTCATATAGTAGTTTCAAAAAACATCTTTTTTTGGATAATAAATAATAAAATTTGAAAGTTTTAAATTTAATTTTGAATATTGTTTTTTTATTTCATTAGGTATTTTTAGTTATACTATGTAAAAAAAATCGGTTTGTTTTTGAAAACCAAACTATTTTATTGAGAATTCATTCTTTTTGGCTAAAAGTCGATAGTTTCAACTTTAAATTTGAGTACTTCATTTTTGTTTTGAAAACTGATATTTTTTAGTTTAAAATTAAAATATTTTGTTGACAAGGAACTTTTTCTGCTAAAAATTTATATTTTTCGGATTGAAAATTCAACTGTTCTCTACAAAATTCGTCTTTCTGGTTAAAAAATTATCACTTTTTTGTCGAAACTTTGCCTTTTTGGGTGGAAAATTCAACTATTTGGTTGAAAACAATTTTTTTTTTGTATGAAAAGTATCTCTGAATAGAAAATTCAACTATTGTAGAATTGTAGCTTCTTAAGTTAGAAAATTCTACAAATTAGTTGGCATTTTTTTCTCTTGGTTGAATTCAACTGTTAATAAATTATTTTTATGTCGAAGGTTCATTTCTGTAGTAGACAATTTAACTAGTTTCTTGAAAATTATTATTTTTTTGTTTGCTTTGATTAAAAAATTTAACTATTTTGTTGAAAATTCGTTTTTGGTAGAAAATTGGTCCTTTTGGTTCCAAGTTCTACTGATATATTAAAAATTCATTTTTTTATAGCATGTATTTTATTGGAAATTCGTTTTCTTTTGACTGAAATATCTGTTATTATATTTTTCATTGAGAATTATTATTATTTTTTTTTTGAAAAATCCACTTTTCGTATAAAAGTTAAACTCTTCTTGTTTGAAATTTATTGTTTGTTGCCTGAAAATTCGATTATTTAGTTGGTATTTCACCTTTATGGGTAGAAAATCCCAGAATTTGTTAAAGATTTAATTATTAGCTTGAAAATTGAATTATTTTGAGCGAAAATGCAACTGTTTTGTTGAAAATTCGTCTATTTGAGAGCATTCATCTAGTTGGAGTGCAAATTCATCTTTAACTGTTGAAAATGATACTGTGTATTTGAAAATTCAATTTTTTTCGGCTGAAAATTCATCTTTGTAGCTTAAAAATTATACAATTTGTTTAAAGATTCAACTATATTGTTTGAAAATTTAGTTCCTTTGTATCAAATAAAATATTTTTGTTGTAAATTAATCATTTTTATTAGAAAATGCAACTATTTTGGTGACAGTTCGTACTTTTGGATTGATAATTCATTTTTTATGGTAGAATCGTAATTTTTTTTAGATGAAATAAAGAAATAAATATGAATATTTTCTCATCAAATCAGTGTATATAATGGATTTTTTATAAAAACTTGAAAAATTCAAGGAGTTAAAAATTTAAAAGTCAATTTTCTCAATAAATCCACACTGGAATTTTTTTAAATTTGTACTAACACAAGGAAAATACTTTTTGAGTTGTATGCGGGCTAAATAACTTTTGAGGCAGGAAGAATTTTTTTTCATAAATAAATGTTTAAAAAATAGTTCGCAGACTTAAGAAGTCTGACAAAGAGTGTTATTACTGAATTATGATATTTTACATTATTTCCGAAAAAAATAAAATTTTCATGAAGAAAAATTTATCTGTACCAAAAAAATGGGTTAGCCCGCATCAAACTTATGGAATATCTTTTTTATATAAATAAAAAGTTGTAAAAAAGATTCGTTTTTAATCAAATAAAATCAGGAGTTTGCCTCTCACCTAAATTTCCTATATATTTCTAGTCCTTCAACTTGTTTTCCTAATTTTTTAAATAAATGAACAATTGAAATTAAAAAACTTTATTTTTTTAACTGTGCAAAAAATAAAAGTGTTTTTTTTTAATGAAAATTCCTCACTTGGGTGACTGAAATATTTTTTGGAGAAAAATTCCAACTAAATGTTTGAAAATTCGACATTTCAGTATAAAAGTTCATCTTTTTTTTTTATTTGGTTGAAAATTAATTTTATTTGGTTAATGATTAATCTATTTTTTAAATTTTAATTGCTTTTTATTGAAAATAAAAATAATTTTTGGTAGAAATCTCTACTATTACATTATTTGTTGAGAATTCATTTCTTATAGAAAATGCATCTCCTTGGTTGAGATTTTTTTCTAAATTAACTTTTTTAACAGAAAATTTAACTATTCCAGTTGAAGATTTATCATTTTAGTTGGAAATTCATCTAATTGCTTGAAAGTTTATCTGCTTTGTTGAACACTCATTTTTCTGGTTAAAAATTAATTCCTGATAATAAAATGAAAAGCGATTCCATTTTTGGTCGAAAATAGATTTTTAAAATGGAAATTTCAAATGCCTAAGCAAAAGTTGAACCAAGCTCTTGGAAAAAAAATGTTTGTAATGTCTCATCTCTTTGGTTGAAATTGTTGTAACTGTTCCTCTGTTGGTTGAAAGTTTATTATTCGTAGTTTAAGTTTCCTCTCCTGGTTAAAGTTACAATTCTGTAGTAAAAAATTAACATTTTTGTTAAAAGTTTAACTATTATAGTGTTAAACATTCAAGTAAAATTTTTTTGATACAAAATTCACCTGTTTTTTGGAAACTCGTCTTTTTGGTTTAAAAATTCATCTTTTGATAGAAATTTTATATTTGTTAAAATACAACTGTTTTTTAAAAATTAATCTTTTGTGGTTGCGGATTAAACTATTTTGTTTGAAAATTCATCTTTTCTAGTTGAAAATTCGTCCTTTTTGGTGCAGAAATGTAATCTTCTTGCTTAAAAGTTCCTCTCTTTTAGTTAAAAATACAACTGTTCAGTCGAAAATAAGATTTTTTTTTTAAATAAACTCTTGTTGTAAATTTATATTTTCGCTCTGAAAATGCATCTGTTTTACGAAAAACTCGTCTTTTCGCTTACAGGTTCAAGAATTTGGATAAATATTCTTTCTTTCTTGAGTGAAAAATGCTTGTTTGTTCAATATTCGTCTTTTTCATTGTAAAATTAAACTTTTGTATAGACATTTTTTTCTTTGTTAAAAATTAATTTTCTTTCGTTGGAAAATCATTATTTTAGTTAAAAATTGATCTCTTTGGTTGAATACTCAACTATTTTGTTGAAAATACGTCTTCTTGGTAAAAAATTAATATCTGTGAGTTGAAATATCAACTTTTTTGTAGAAAATTCGACTTTTTGTTGAAAATTGATCTTTTTTGCTCAAAATTGAATTGCATTATTAAACATATATTTTTTTGGTTGCAGATTCATAATTCTAGTTAAAAATTCATCTCATTGGTTGAACATTTGACTATTTTGTTGAAAATTTATATTAGTAAGTAAAAAATTCTAGAAAGTTTTGACAATTTAATTATATTGTTAAAGAGTCTTTTTTAGTCGAAAATTCAACTGTTTTATTGAACATTTGTCTATTTGGATAGAAAATTAATAATTTTTGTTGAAGTTATAATCTTTCTTATTTCATAATTCGGCCATTCGAATATTCAACTGTTCTGTTGAAAATTGGTTATTTTTTATTGAAAATTCATCTTCTGTGGTAGACACATTATTCTTAATTTCTTGAAATAAATTTGAAATTGTTTTATTCCGTTCATTAAAGGTTGGATGCTAAAAATGTTACAATATTAAAATTTCTTACGTTTAAACATTAACAGTCAGGAAAAGGTCAGGAAATTTTTGAAAACGAAGTTTTGCGGCCACAGCCTTGTTATACTTTTTTAATATGATAGAGTATTTTTATATTTCAGCTAGCCAAATAATTGTTATTGTATAATAATATGTATTTCAGCACAGCTTGATGGAAGAAGAAGATTTTCCTGAATATGAATGTTTCCAGAATGGATCGCGTTTTGAACAAGATGACGACACTGATAGTAGTCTCGTTGCTGAAGAAAAAAGTAAGCTGGGGGAGATGACGTTTTATATGACACAACATTTGAAGCAAGCCATGCAGATGATGTTTGTGATGCGTGATCATCATATGCTGACTGATGTAATTCTAGAAGTTGGTTCTGAATTACTTCACGCGCACAAGGTTATTTTAGCAGCAGGAAGCCCCTACTTCAAGGTATATTTACAATAAATAATTATTATTCTGTCACGGTGGCACCTGGAAATCAGGGAAAAGTTAAGCCACTTTGGTGACCAGGAAAAGTTACTTTTCTTTCAGTAAATTAACTAACCAATAACCTTCTTACCTTCGTTTATGCGTCTATCTAACACCTCATCTATCTTCCCGTCCCTAGTAAATAAGCTACCAAGGTATACGAATTTATCAACTTGTTGAATTCTCTCATCATTTAATAAAATATTGTATAGTGTTTTCTCACTCTTTCCTTCGAACACCATAGTTTTTGTTTTATTTGCGTTAATTTTGAGGCCCATGTTCTTCATGCTTGTATTCAAGTTATTCAACATTCTTAGCAAGTTTGCGATTGACTCTGCCATAACAACCTTATTATCTGCGAACGCTAACCCACGTACCCTTAATGTTTCGAGATCTACACCCTCTTTGTCGAAAAGAGCCATTCATAAACACTTGTCCATAAATAATATAAATAACCATGAAGACATAACGCATCCTTGTCTAACTCCTTGAATAATATCGAAACAGTCACTCATGTTCCCATTTACCCTTACACTCGCTTTGCTACCCGTACATAGAAAACTTTTTCCTACTCTCAAACTTTTTTTCTGTAATTTTCCATAAACTATAATAAATATTTGATCCATACATGACCTTCCTGGCATAAACCCACTTGCCGTATACCCCGGCAGCCTTACCGTTTTTCAAGTTCCTAATTATATCCCTAACCTCAGTGACACAGATTTTCTCAATTGAGTTTTCTAACGCATCGTCTTCACCATCGCAGATGTGGTGCCCTATAGCTTCATTTCCGAATTTTCCCCTAAAATAGACATTACTATTTCTCATGTTGACAAATACTGTACTTTTGTTTCCCTTCTTTTTTTATAAAGCAGTTTCTGGCTTTCTTCAAAGTCGTTTTGTATTCTCTTCTGCTCTAATTTAATCTTTGCTTTCCTTAATTAATCGTTTGAGTATTCTGTTTTTGTGTATGGAATCATTTATACCTCTATTTCTTTCCTCATTGGTAAGACCTGCGATGTTCAAAGTTCCCCTGTACGCTTCTTTCTTTGCTGTTTGAGCAGCCTGAATTTCATCATTCCATCACGCATCACCAGACATTCTTCCTAAAACCGCGGTACCGCACACTTCGATCGCACGCCTAACAATGATATCCCGGAACTTTGTCCATGCGCCCTCTATATCTTTGTTTTATATAAGGTCCTCACATGTTGCCCTATCTATGCTTTCAATTATCTTATTTTGGAAATCTATTCGCAGATCCGGTTTCTGTTGGTTCTCCACAGCCCCCTGCATCGACATTAGTTCACTAGTACGATCAAGTGGAGCGTGGAGGCCAGATGGCGCTGGGAGTCTTTCCAGCCTATATTTATATGGCAAGCATAGGAAAGATTAGTGAAAAATTAATTTGATTAATATTTTTTGCAATGGCATTCGGTTTTATGTATAACCAATTAGAGTGTGAACATTTTTTAAGTTTTACTACTTTAAAAGCTTGCACTAAAATAACAAAAATGGGTAGAATGCGGTGTGTTACTCCTGCATGTAAATATCAGGTTATGACAGCTGCTACAAAAAATAAAATTTCTTTTATGTGCCAAAAGGTAAAGAAAATGTTAGAGCCCGACAAAAAGCCATTTTAAGAGAAAATTTTGTTGTAAAACCCGAATGCGGCATGCGTGAGACATTTTTTCTACACAAGATATTTTGTGGGAGCGAAACGCGATTTCAGAGGATGGAGTCACTGTTCTGGAAGTTGCAATAATTGATTGTTGTTTAATTTAATAGTCTTAATATTATTGTTGTTTATATAATAATTGGCAATTAATGTTTTGATATTTTTGTTTGAATTGTTTGTGAGATATAAAATAATATCTTTGCATATAAATATTTTCATTTCAAACAAATAAATTACGCAGATATATAAAAATTCCAATAAGTACAGTGTGCATATTCTAATGAAAAATATGAAACATTTCATCTTTATCTAAAACGATATTTTGATTTCTAAATATTCTTTCTTAGAATTGTAAAAAAAAATAATAATAAAAACTACATATTTTAATAAAAATTATAGAAGATTTGATCTGATACTGAAACTATATCTTTATATTTTAAAATTATTTTGTAGAAATATTAAAAATTAAATAAAGACTAAGTATTTTAATAACAGGGTGGCCGTTTTAATCCAAGAAAAAAATTCCCGATATTTTCTCGGTTCAGAAACATTTTTCACGGCCAATAAAATTTAAGTGTAAAAAATTGAAGGTACTAACACTTTTCAATTTAACAATTCTTAATAAAATGCAGATAAACTACAAAATTTAGAAATTTTAACTTTTAAAAATTAATTATTTCAAAGATTCAGACAAAAATGGTAAAAATTTAATTCACGTTATCATTTTCAATGCTCTAAATTAAAGCATCAATTAATTTTACATTTTTTTATATTATATCATTTTAAACAATTTTAAGCTAGAAACGTTAAAAATTTAAAAATTAAATTTAAAAAAACTTCTTAAATTATAAGTTGAATTATTCTAATTTTTAAAATTAATCGAATTTTTCCTGCAATTTTTAGAAAATCCTGAAAATAAAAAAGAAATGCTTAAAATCTTCCAGTTTCTTTCTTAACTACATTTTGTTTTAAATTAAATCCTTTCAAGTTCAAAATTAATTTTTAAACTTTTTAAAACTTCTAAATACCGCTTAAAATTACTCAAATTTTGTCTACAAATAATAAGTGTTCAATTATTATATATACGTAAAAATTTTACAAAATGACTTACAAATAAAACATTTTTTAAATAGAACAATTAAAATTGTAACGTTAAAAATTTAAAACCTCTCCGAAAATCTAGAGATTCAAAGCTTTCTATGTAAAACAATTCAGTTTCAAATTTTTTGCTTTTAAATATTTGGTGAAATATTTCTAATTATTCAATCATTATTCTTTTTCTCAATAAAAATATTTTTAATTGAATAGATTAAAATTTAATATTTCAGACTCAAACAATATTTTATAAAAAATGTATTATTATGAAGTTATTTTTAAATTAAAAATAATTTATAAATTTTAAATGAGAAGCTTAGATTTTTTAAAACACTAAGACTTTCGAGTTGAAAACGTTTAATTTTTAACGTTAAAATCTGGAAATTCTTTAAAGTTGAACGAAGTTCAAATCGTTTTTTTTTTAGTAAATTATTGTTCCCTTTTAATACTTAAAGCACAGATTTATCAAACAAAATTTAATTAAATATGCAAGTATTTAAGACTGCGTATTAAAGTTCTTTAAATTAAAATTGAAAACTTAAAATAGAAAATTTGTAAATTATAAGATTTTCAGATTACGCATTATAAACTGAATGATGTTATAATTGAAAAGGATTCAAATTCAACTAATGATTTAAAAAACTGCTGAAATCAAACTTGGAGAACTTTTTTTTCTCTAAAAATTTGTAAAATTCCCGATTAAAAAATAAATTCACTGTCATTTCCCGGGTTTTCAGATTTTTCGGGCCAACGGCTACCCTGAATAATAAATATAAAACATTTTATCTTAAACTCAGACGATATCTTCACTAAAAAATATCTAGCAGAGAAATAAAAAAAATTATATAAACACTGTATTTTATAAAACTCTTCGGTAGAAATATGAAAAACCAATCAAGTACTGTATTTTAATAAATAATATTGAACTTTTTATATTAAATTGAAACTATACTTTTATTTTTTTAAATTCTTTCGTATAAATATAAAAAATTGAATAAAAACTGTATGTATTTTTATAAGAAATATGGAACATGTTATCTTAAACTGAAACGATATCTTAATTTTTTTAATTCTTTCATAAAAAGATTTAAAAAAAAACAAATAAAAACTATACCTTCTTAATTTATTTATTTCAATTTAAGTTTTTTAAGTTAATTAATCCTTCAATTAATTGATTAATTCGTTTATCCCAATAAATCATCTGTTATTGTATTAGAGCTACTGTTGCTAACGAATTACTAATTTATACCAACATCTGACATTGTTAATTCTTATAATTTTTTATAATATAAATTTGTTGTTTCACCATGTTTTTTTCAAACCTATTTTTTACAAAACTGCTTTATATAAATTTGATAGGCGTATTTGGAATTCAATAATAAAATTTGGTATGATTGTAAGTTTAATTTTGTTTCTTGAGTTGAAAAATACTTTAAATTCAGTTACTCCAAGTTACGATTGAAACCTATCACAAGTTCACATCATTTTGCCTATTCCTGCCATGTAAAAACAGACTGGAAAGACTCCCAGCGCCATCTGCGCCGCACGCTTCACTTAGTCCACTGGCGAACTAACACTAACGTACAATCGTTGCAGGGGACTGGTTCTCCATTTTGATTCGCGTTTGTTTTGTTTTCTTGGTTCTCTTTTTTTCTCCATCCCCGACCTCAGTTAATTTTGGAGATCAGAAGGTTATGATCAGCATTGCATTCAGAACCCCTGTTGACCCTTGTATCTTTCACCAGCTCTCTTAGCCTTTCATCCGCAACAACAAAGTCGATTATACTGTGGCTATTTCCTTTGGACAACTAATTTATCTCCGTTATAGTTTGTTCTTGGATCCCCAAAATTACCTAATACTTTTTGTGTATCCTGATTTTGGATGCCTACCCATCCATTCATATCTCCTAGCAGAATTATTCTTTCACCACGATCGCAAATATTTATTGTATCATTTAAATTGTCCCAGAAGGCGTATTTTACTTTTCTGGGATCACTATTAAGTAGCGCGTAGCATGCTATGATAAATAATCTTCTGATTCCTATTTTCAATCTAGCCCACAGCAGTCTGGGAGATACGAAATCATAATCTCCGAGATGCTGCTTCGCTCTTTTATTTAAAATAAGACCTACTCCTTGCCTACCATGTGACTCAATATCTACTCCTGGCCATATTTCAAATCTGTCTTTCTACACGCCGTTTTCTATGTCTCTACTTTTGCATCCCTCTTTCTTTGTTTTAGGCACACATAAAATATCTAGTTTCCTTACATGCATAGTTTCTCGCAATTCTTTTACCTTGAGATCATTTACTCTTCTAGCATTCCAAACACCCAATCTCCATTCGTCGCCTGAAACTTGACCTTCACATTTACCATGTGCAAGCCTTTTGTTAATTAAAGTTCCGGTCCTTTCCGAGGCTGTTTAATTGTTTGTATTATTTATTGTTTATATTATATATCCAATCACCATGTTTATGCTACAAGTTTATTTTGCGAGTCGAAATCATGTCCAAGTTAAGTAGAAATTCGTTATATGGTGGAGATTTTAGTTCTAACGTCAGTCCCACCAAACTTCAGTTGATAAGGGAGGATTCGAAGGGGGGGGGGGTAATACTGGAACCGAGAGAGTCGTCTTGATTTATGTTTTTAAGCTGAGAAGGTCACCAGCCTTTGTATTAAATGGGAGTTTATGTGATCCCTTTTGTTAATACCCGGCCGTCCTCTGGACACGACGCCAAAAACATATATATTTAATTTATGATAAGAAGAGACCCTCCCCTCCAACAAAATATTCGCGTTTGTAGTTTTTAGGTTTAAAATTTCCTTTTCATCAAAAAATTATAATAAATTGATATAAATTACTTATCTTTAAGTAGGTTTCCGGGTTTTCTATTATCTGCATAACGAAACACAATTTTAAAAAGAACAAATATTCCGAATTTAGAATTTTCTATTTGGTTTTTTCCATTCTCGGGGTACACGACCAGTATCTCTGAAGTCTTTTTGAAAATGACTTAAAGGACAAAGCTATAACTACATGTTAGAGATGGTTTACAATTACTTCACATTTCTTGTGGCCTAAAAAATGCTACGAAGGAGATTTTAAGAAAAAGATATTCTTTAAAGTCCTTTCAGAACCATTGAAATTTTCTAAATAAACCATCTAAAGAGTTTAATTTGATAAAACTTTACGCATTTCTAAAAAGGCAGGCAAATTTTCCAACAATAAGAACAGTTTAATTTTGAATTTTCAACTAAATGCACAAATAAGGTGATTAGTTAATGAGTAATTTTGAAAATTAAGTTTTGATACAATTTTCTTTTCTAGGCCATGTTTACTGGAGGACTTAAAGAGAGTGAAATGACAAGGGTCAAACTACATGGAGTATGTCCAACATCAATGACACGATTACTGTTCTTTATGTACACCGGTCGAATACGAGTGACTGAAATAACAGTTTGTTCACTGCTACCAGCTGCCAATATGTTTCAAGTATGTTTTTCATTGGCAATTATATTGAATGCGCATTATTATTAGAGACCGTTCGAAACTACTTCTCGGTATTTTGAATATTGTCAACGCCCAAAAATGATCTCATAACAGGGGAATACATTCTTTTAAATAAAATTAATGCACCAAGTACCATATTGAATTCTATATAAAACGCTTGAAAAATTTCAAGTTGAAAATAAATTGAACTATCAAAAAAATAGTTAAATTTTCAACAAAATGGTTAAATTATCAACAAATTAATTTTTCATCAGATACATTTACAACCAAATAGTTTAATTGTAAACCTACAGAGATTTATTTTCAGTCAAATGGTTGAATTTTCAAACAAAAGAGATTAACATTCAACCCTTCAAGCCAAAAAGAAGACATTTTTTACAAGACAGTTAATTTATAACCAAGAAAAATGATTTTTTAGCCAAGAAATTGTGTACCAATGAAGCTAAATTTTTAATCCAAAAATACGGATTTTCTACCCGACGAGACAAGTTTTCAACAACAAAAAGTTAATTATCAACCACACAGTTTTATTTACAACCAATTAGTTGAACTTTACAGTAAAACCGGCGAATTGTCGGAAACAAAAAAGATTCAATTTTAGACAAAAGCGGTTGCATTTTTAACAAAATAGTTGAATTTTCAAGCCAAAAACAATAATATTTAAAAGAGACTTGAATTTTCATTACACAAGGATGAATTTGGATCCAAAAGGGCGAATGTTCAACAGAATAGTTATATTTTTGATCAAAGAATTTTTTAATAGAATAGTTTAATTTAAACTATAATTATCGTTGAAAAATCTACTTGTATATTTTTACTAGAAAATTCGTGTATTTTGTTGATAATTTATATTTTTTTGTAGAAAATTAATATTCTTGATTCAAACATACACTTTTTTTTTAAATTTAACACTTTGGTTGAACGTTGAATTTTATTAAACATTCGTTAATTTTTTTAGTTGAGAATTAAGTATATTGAATAGAAATGTAATTATGGCATTTTTTATTAACAATTCGTCTTTTTTTTTGTAGAAAAATTAATTTTTTTCGTTAAAAAATCATCCTTTTTAGTTGAAAATGAATCTGTTTTAGTTTGAGGATTTAACTATTTGATTGAAAGTTAGTATTTTTTGGTTGAATTCCGATGTTTTTTATTAAAAATTAAAATAGTTTTTTATCCATAAATTAACTAAAACATATTTCGTGAACAATTCTTTTTTTGGTTACAAATCAACTACTAGGTTTAAAGTTCAACAACTTTGTAAAAAATTCATTTTTTATGAAAACAAAGCTGTTTTGTATAAAATTCGTTTTTTTTTTGCTTAAAAAGTCAACAATTTGGTAGAAAATTAAACTATTTGGTTAAGGACAAACTTTTTTCTTTAATTCTTATTAAAATTAAATATTGTTTGATGTCGGTAAGTATAGAAAGAATATGAGAGATAGAGCGAATTTTCGATTATCTCGTCCAATAAAATTACTCATAAAAAATAGAAATATTTTTGTATCAATTTATATTTAAAATTGAAATAAAATAATTTATAGACAATTCGTATTTTTGATTTACAATGATACTGCTTTTATAAAATATTCACAAACATCGGTTTTGAAAAAAACAACTATTTTGTTGAAAATACACGTATTTTGTTTAAAAAAATAGATTTTTTTGCTGGAAAATGATCTTTTTGTTTAAAAATTTTGTCTTTTCGGTTAAAAATTCTAATATTCCAATTAAATCATTATCATTTGAGTTAAAAATTCATCTTTTAGGCTGAAAATAAAATTACTTGGTTGAGATTTAAACTCTTTTGTAAGAAATTAATTTTATTGTTGGAAGATTCACCATTTTCATTAAAAAATTATTTCTTTGGATGAAATATGAGCTATTTGATTGAAACTTGTTTTTTCTTTGGTTGAAAAGGATTTTTTTGCTGAAAAATGATATTTTCTTTGAAAAATTCTTCTTTTCGGTTAAAAATTCTAGTATTCCAATTAAATCATTATCGTTTTAGTTGAAAATTCATCTTTTAGGGTGCAAATAAAAATACTTGGTTGAGGTTATAACTCTTTTGTAAAAAATTAATTTTATTACAGGGAAATTCACCATTTTAATTAAAAAATTATTTCTTTGTTTGAAATATGAGCTATTTGATTGAAACTTGTTTTTTCTTTGGTTGAAAAGGATTTTTTTGCAGAAAGTTGAACTATTTTGTTGAAATTTTTTTTCTTTTTTGGTTCAAAAAATTTTTTTTATGCTCAAAATGAAACTATTATTCTAGTTAAATATTCCATCATTTTATTTGAAAAATTATCTCATTCGTTGAACTTTATTTTTTTTATTAAAAATTCAATTATTTAATTTTTGGTTGAACAATGATATTTTTCAGTTGAAAATTGTTCGATTTGGGTAGAAATGAATTTTATTCACCTTTTTGGTCAAACATTCAATTATTCTGTTGAAAATTCATCTTTGTGGCTTAAAAATTCAATAATTACAGTTAAAGATTTACAATTTTAGTTGCAAATTCATCTGTTTTGTTAAACATTACTTTCTTTAAGTTACAATTTAATTATTTAAGTTTTGATTCATAATTTATATTTTTTAGTGAAAATTAATTTGGATATTTATGGAAAATTTAACTATTTCAGTTGAAGATTTATAATTTATATTTTTTAGTGAAAATTAATTTGGTTATTTATGGAAAATTTAACTATTTCAGTTGAAGACTCATAATTTTATTTTAAAATGCAGCAGTTAGGTTGAAATTGAACTATTTGCCGTTTTTTTACATGTTCAAAATTAATTTTTTCAACTAAAAGCTTAACTATTCCGTTTGTTGTTGGAAATTTATATTTTCTAGTGAAAATTTCAGTATTTATTTCAAAATTCATTTATTTTACAATATTTTGTATAGAATGAACATCATGAATTAAAATATTTTCGTTTTGCGGTGAATATGAATGTTACTTTTAGCTGACCGGGAAAATTAAAAAACTTGTGCCGGAAATGACTTGGAATTTGAAATCGTTCGTGGAATCGCCACCCTGATGACCCAGCATGGCGTAGTTTTTGAACGGCCCCTTAGAATTTTCCATAAATATATATATTTGTTTTCTTGGTAGGTGACCAAGGTCATTAAAGCGTGTTGCAAATTTTTGGAAAAACAACTTCATCCAACCAATGCAATAGGAATATCTGATTTCGCTGAACAACATGGGTGCCAAAAGCTTTTTGTAAAAGCTAATCAATACATTGTACAAAACTTTAGTCAAATTTGCAAAGAAGATGAATTTCTGCAACTCTCGGCCGTGCGACTGGTGGCTCTCGTAAAGAAGGACGAGCTAAATGTTCAAGAAGAGCGGGAAGTTTACAATGCCGTCTTAAAGTGGGTAAAATACAATGAGGAAGCAAGAGGACCGAAAATGGAACATATTTTACAAGCCGTTCGATGTCAATACCTCACGCCAAATTTTCTGCAAGAGCAAATGATAAATTGTGATGTTTTGAAAAAGGTCCCGGCATGTCGCGAGTATCTTGCGCAAATATTTAGAGAATTAACTCTTCATAAAAGGCCAGTGGTTAAAGAAAGGACACCTAATAATATGCCAAGAATAATATACCTTGCAGGAGGATTTTACGGAAAGTCATTAGATATTTTGGAGGGGTTTAATGTCGATGATAAAACTTGGACTACGTACGCGAGTTTAATTGTTCCACGGTCAGGACTTGGATGTGCATTTGTCAAGGGCGTACTCTACGCAGTGGGTGGACGAAATAATATACCTGAAACCGGGTAAAGTATTTTTTATTTTTATTTTAGATTATTTCAGTGGTGGCAGTTTTTCTTTATATTCTCCTGTGTTTCGCTTTATTCTCCGATTGGCAAAAAACTTACCCTCTTCTCAGGTCAGGGAATTTCAGAAAGTATTTTTCTTAAGTTGAAAATTCCACTATTTGGTTGAAAATTAATCTTGTTGTTGAAAATGTTTCATTTTTGTTAAGAATTCAACTATTTTTGTTAAAAAATCGTCTTTTTATTGAATTTAACGGGTTCAAAATTAGTTTTTTAACATTCGAATGTATTTTTTTTTTGAAAAAAATGTTGGTAGAAAATGAATGGAAAATACATTTTTTTATGTCAGAAAAGTCATCCTTCTTTGTTGAAAATTCATCTTCTACGGTTTAGGATTCAACAGTTTTCTTAAATATTCGGGTTTTCAGCTTAAAAACTAAACTATTTCGTTAAAAATTCACCTGACGCTAGGTAAAGTGTAGATGTTTTTAATCATAGTGATGAATTTTCAACGAAAAATATGAATTTTTGCCAAACAGTAGAATTTTTACACAAAAGATGAATTTTCTAAGAAAAAAATAGAATTTTTAGTTAAATATATTTTTTTCAACCAAAAAAAAATGAATTTCTAACAAAAAATAGACCAGTTAAATTTTCTAAAAAACAAAACATTTTTTAACGAAATAGAATAAATTTCTATTAAAAAAGGTTAATTTTACACAAAAAATGGAATAGTTAAAGTGAATTTTTAACTAAAATGATCAATCATAAATAAAAAAAAACGTAATTTTTAACCAGGTACATAAATTTTCAAATAAAAAGATCAATTTTCTACAAAAATAAAATGCTTAAATTTTAACCAAAAAAGAATTTATTTTTCAACATAATAGTTAAATTTTCAAACACAGCAATTAATTTTTAACCAAAAAGATGAAGTTTCAACTAATGAGAGTATTCTTCTACCAAAAAGAGGAATTTTTCAACAAATAGTTGAATTTGCACCTAATGTAGTTAAATTTTCAACTAAAAATAGAATAATTTAATTTTCATTAACAAAACTTAATTGTCAATAAAATCAAAGTAAAGTTTCAACATAATAGTATACTTTTTAACCCAGAATATGAAATGTCTATCAAAAAAGATAAATTTTCGAAAAAAATAGAATACATTTTTAGTTAAAAAAAAATAATTCTAAATAAGAAGAAACTAATTCTCAAACAAAAAGACTAATAAGATGAATATTTGAATTTTCAACTTGAGAAGATAAATTTTGAACCAAACGTGTACGAGTTCAATTTTCTTTTAAAACAATTAAGTAATTCCACTTCCTACTTAGTACTTGAATTTTCAAATAAAAAATGTATATTTTTACCGAATAATGTGATATTTGATATTTCAGCCAAAAAGGATTTTAACTTTATGCCAAAAATAGCTGAATTCGATCAAAAAGGATGCATTTTTAACCAAATATTTATTTGAATTTCCAACCCAAAAGATTAATTTTCTACCAAAAAAGACTGATTATCAACAACGTACATGAATTTTCATTTATAAAAGATCAATTTTCAGCCAAAACTAAAATAGTTCAAATGTTATAAGAATAAATGTTAAACAGAAAAGAATGATTTTTTAACCAAACATAGAAGAATTGGTTTTTTAGTTAAAACAATCAACTTTGAAACAAAAAAATGAATTCTAAACAAAATAATTAAATTTTAAACCCAATAGATGAATTTTCTACAAAAACAGATACATTTTCAATCAAATATATAAATTTTCAACTAAAAAAGATAAGTTGACAAACCAAAAATGGAATAGATACATCTTCACTTAATAAAAATAATTTCCAACTAAAAAGAAACTAATTTTTATCCAATAAAATTAATGATCAAAGGGATCGATTTCGAACCACAAATATAAATTTTTGAGCAAATAGTAGAATTTGAAACCCAAAAGATGAATTTTCTATTAAAAAAAAAAGTAATTTTAATGAAATATTTTTTTTCAACCAAAGAAATGAATTCCTAACAAAGAATAGAAACATTTTCGAGTAAACAGAATATTTTTTAACGAAAAGGATTAAATTTATATTAAAAAGATAAATTTTTCACAAAAAATGGATAGTGAAATGAAAAGTGAATTTTTGACTAAAATGATCAATCTTCAACTAAAAAAAAATTAATTAGTAACCAAATACATGAATTTTCAACTAAAAAGATAAATCTTCTACAAAAAATAAAATACTTAAATTATAAGTTACAAAAATAAAGTTTCAACGAAAAAAGAAACGATTTTTGAACAAAATAGTTAAATTTTTAACCTAAGAAATTAATTTTTAACCAAAAAGATGATGTTTCAACCAATGAGAGTAATCTTCTACCAAAAAAGTCGGATTTTCAAAAAAAAAATTAATTTGCACCCAATACAGATAAATTTTCAACTAAAAATAGAATAATTAAATTTGCAGTAAAAACTCTATTTTTAATAAAATCAATCTAAATTTTTCAACGTAATTGTAAAATTTGCAATCAAATAAATAAGAAAAAGCTCAATTTCAACCAAAATGTCGATTTTCAACCAATAAGACGAATTTTCTACAAAATAGACGAATTTTTAACAAAGTACTTGCATCTTTAACCAAATACTTGAATTTATAAAGGAATTTTCAACCAAAAATAGGAATTATTAACAAAGAAGCTAAAATATTCTTCCACAAATTTGAATTTTCAATAAAATACAGGAATTTTAAACCAAATATTTGAATTCTGTACTAAAATTATAAATCTTCAACTGAAACAAATTTTAATTTGTAACGCAATGCATGAATTTTCTACTACAAAGATCAATTTTCTATCAAAAATAAAGTACTGAAATTTTCAGTTTGCAAATTAAATTTTTAACCAAAAAAGAAAGGATTTTTCAACAAAACAGTAAAGTTTGCAACCAAATAAGTTAATTTTTAACCAAAAAAATTAAATTTCTATCAAAAAAGATACATTTTCGACAAAAAATGGAAAAAATACATTTTTAGTGTAAGCAAATTAATTTTAAATGATAAAAACTAATTTCCAACCAAAAAGATAAATTTTCAACGAATAAGATGTATTTTCTACCAAAATATACGAATTTTGAACCAAGTGCATGAATTTTCAACCAAATGTTTGAATTTATAAAAGAATTTTTAACAAAAAAGAGGAATTAGTCACCAAGAAGCTTAGGTATTTTTCCAAAAATTCGAATTTTCAATTAAATACCGAAATTTTAAGCCAAATATTTAAATTTTCAATTCAAGAAGATAAATTTTGAAACATGCACGAGTTAAATTTTCAGTTAACACACATCATTTTTAACTAAATAATTAAATTTGGAAAAAGTTTTTCAACTAAAATGATCAATCATCAACCAAATGAATTAACTTTTAACAAATTAGTTCCACTTCCAACTAAGTACTTGAATTTTCAACCAAAAAGGATTTTAATTTTATAGAAAAAATAGTTATATCCAACCAAAAAAGATGAATTTTCAACAAAATAGTTTGAATCCTCAACCAAAAGAGATTAACTTTCAACCGAATAGTTGCAATGTTTAACCGTAATAATAAAATTAACTTCAACTTTAGTTTCCGAAAATCTCCTATTTTCCCTGACATTCTCTGACTTTCTGGAGTTACATTATCTGTAGCAACACTCTAATTTAAAAAAAGTAAATGTTTATTTCACTCTAGAATGTTTTTTTAAAAATATATGTATTAATTATGATATACATTTGTCTAAACAATAAATGCCTGAATTGTCGTAAATGCTCTGTAAATTCTCTTTTCGATCTTAAATGCTGAGCATCTGCTCTACATAAATTCTTGAACGAGCACCATAAATAGTTTCAAATTAAATAAATTAAATGAAAATTAAACATAAATTCTTCGGCATTTAGGAACTCTAGGTGGCACAATGAAAGAATAAAAAATTAATAACTAATAAATAAATTTTAAAGGACCACGCATGATAGTGATTGGGTGGATAGTTACAATCCAGTAACGGATCAATGGAGACCCTGCAGTCCTATGTCCCGGACGAGAAATCGAGTTGGAGTGGCTGTAATGGACGGATTATTGTACGCAGTTGGAGGTAGTACAGGTCGCTATTATCAAAATACTGTAGAAAGGTATGATACTGATGAGGATGCGTGGCACACGGTTGAACCAATGCACGTTAAGCGGCTAGGACATGGTGTTGCAGTTGTTAATAGGTATAATTTTTCTACGCATTTGTTATTTTTAATGTGTCGATTAGGGTAATGAACAAAAAAAAAAAAAATATTTTTATTTTTTAGCTGCCTTATTATAAAAGTTTCTTACTTTTTGTCAGCTTTCATTTTTTTAATAGTAGCCTCATCAATCGCGCTCTACATGTGTGTGTTAGTTTTTCGATCTGAGCGTAAAAATATTCAATAAAAAATATAAATTTCGAATCATTATTTATTTTAAAAAGTTATTGAACACTTGAATTCGAGCTAAAATTTGTTTCTGAGCTTCAAGAAGAAATAAGTATTATCAGTTTGTTTTTAAAGTTATAGAAATGTAATTTTTCTAAAATTCTTGCGAAAATTCAAAAAGATTTTTGAAGATTTCAGATGTGTTGTAAAGGAATCTAAAGAATTTAAAAAGAATTATTGATAGGATTCTGCAAAATATTCGAAAAAAATCGGGTCAGATTAAAATATAAAAAATATTAATAATGTCTTTAAACCACTTAAATTCCTAAATATCTTTTAAACTGACTCGATTTTTTTTTAATTTCGAAAAATCATTCCAAATCTTTTTAAATTACCATGAGATAATCAACGTTCTTAGAACTATTTTTGAATTTTTTCAATTTTCTTTAAAGATTAAATTTTCATACAACAAAAAATCATCAAAAATTTTCCCTTGAATGTTAAGAACTTTTTTTAATTATTTCAGAACTTCTAAGCCTTGAAAATATATTTAAAAATTATTTTAAAAATATTGTCTTTAAATAAAATTAAAAAAAGAAAATAATAATTCGAAAATTGTTAAAAAGCTTCCTTTTTCGAAATCTGCATTTTTTATATTTTTCGAGATCTTTATAATTTTTTATTATTTTTAGTCGGCTGAAAAGTTCGAAATATCTCTTAAAATTATTACATTTTTTCTACATTTTTTTAATATAACGAGTTTGACCTCAACCATTTTTGTGACCAATCGCGCGGGTGCTTTTTAGATTCTTTTTCAAACTTATAGAAAGTAATTCTATTAAAATTAATTTTTCAAAATAAAAAATCATTAAAACCTTAAATGATTTAAATAATCCCTTAAGTGTATTCGACTTTTTTTTAATTTGGTAATATTGCAAAACTTGAAAACTTTTGCTGTAAAATCTTTTGCGTTTTTTTAAACATATGTCAGGAATAATTTTGAATGTTTGGAAATCTTTTTCAATTTTTCCCTAAAATTTATATAAAAAAAGAAGAAAATACTTGAAACTTTCCCATGAATCTTAAGAATATTTTTTTAAATTTTCTTTGAACCTTTCAAAAATCTTAAAAAGCTTTTAAATTTGCTTAAAATATTTTTTTAAAATCTACATTTTGTATAAAAAATTCTAAAATCCTTTCAAGTTTACGATTGCTTTACAAAATTTTAAAAGCTTCTAAATATCTCTTTTCGAAATAAGAGGAAAATATTTGAAACATTTTATAATTTTATCCTTAAATTAATTTTTTTTTCAATCATTTGAAATTTTTCCCAGAAATCTTAAGAATTTCTTCTTCTATTTTCTTGACATTATAATTCAATTTTTCTAAAATTTTCTGAAATCTAGCAAAATAAAAAGAATTGTCTTCAAATTTTTCAGATTGTTGTTTGACAATTTTATACGTAGTTTAAAATCTTTATAAATACTTAAAATTAATTTTTTCGAATAAAAAATCATTTTAATTTTGTCTATGAATATTAAGAGAATTCTTCCATTCTCTTGAAACCTTTCAAAATGGTTAAAAAGCTTCTATTTTTGTTTTAATTTGAAATCTTTACAAGTTTCTATTATTTTTTAATTGTTACAAGATTTCTTAATATCACTTAAAACTATTTGAATTTTTTTCTTAAATTTTTTTGATATTGCAAAATTGCAAAATTTCTAAATTGCAATGCTTCCCATTTTTCTAACAAAATTTTCAAAAATAAACTTTTTTATAAATTCAACATTTGCTTGAAAGTGTTTTGAAGTTTATTATTATTTTAAAGTATTTTTCAAACTTCTGAATATCTTTTTCACTTACTCGAATTAGTTCTACAATTTTGCAATCTTCTACATTTGAGGAAATAATTTTAAATAATTCGAAATCTTTTACAATTTTCTCTAACAATTAATGTTAAAGAAACAGAAAAATAATTTGAAATTTTTTCAAGAATCGTAAGAATGTTTTCTTTGATTCTCTTGACATTCTTCAAAATTCGCTTTGAATTTTGAATGAATCAATTTTCAAAATTCAAATTTGCAAATATTCCATTTTTATTGCTCTAAAATTGTACGTTTTTTGACATTTTAATCATAAATGATGCAATTCTAACTGTTTTGTAATTTTGAGTGTCACCGCCCCATCCGCCTTTGATTTGAATGCATTTAAATACTAAATTTTCGGGTAAAAAAATCAAAACCTTAATTTTTTCACTTTAATAGGTCAGGTTGGAAGGCAGGAAAATTTCAGGGGAAAAAAAGTTTGTTAGGGAAATGCAGTAGCTGTCAGGGAAAATAGAAATTGATATATTTTAATATTATTTAGGAAGCACTTCATCATATCAATATCAATATTTCTTCAATGTACATTCTTTTAAAATAGAATTCTATTCTCAGTTATTTATTATTATTTATTTATTCGCTTTTATAATACTTTCCTGTCAGGAAAATTTTTCGAAATCTCAGAGAACAATCGTGGAAATTGGAAAATTCAATCTGGTGGGCACCCTGTTGTGTTTAAAAAAGCGAGAAAGTATCTCAATTTTTTCATAAAAGTGGACTTTGCACCGTTTAGCTTTTCCTGCTTCAATTATTAATTATTATTCTTTCAACAAAATTTTGAAACTTAGTGTTCAAAAATTAGTTAGATAATAGGTTCTTAAATTATTTTTATTTTTAATTGTATGAAATAAAAATCCAGAAACGTGAACGTGCCGCCCATGTAGTGATAGTAATGAATACATAAAATGAAATCTGACAATTTTGATATAAAATTGATGCTCTTACGATAAGGCCGCGAAAAAATGTAAACCATTTTTAAAATAAATCTTGTACATGTGTGCAGGTTACTTTATGCAGTTGGGGGATTCGATGGGAGAGACAGGTTGAACTCGGTTGAATGTTATCACCCTGAGAACAATAAATGGACAATGGTTTCGCCAATGAAGACTAGACGCTCGGGACCTGCAGTAGCAAGTTTAGGCCAATATATATATGTAGTTGGAGGATATGACGGTAAAAGTCAAACAAGTTCGGTCGAACGATATGACACCGATCGTGATATTTGGGAAGAAGTTTGCAGTATATCAGTTGCTCGAAGTGCTCTCAGTATTACTGTACTTGAAGGAAAATTGTACGCTTTTGGTCAGTATTTAGAAATATTTACTTTATTTTTTAAGGGCATGTACTTTGCTACTTTTTTTCAAAAATGGCACTAAAGAGACTATTTTGTCGCAGTTGTAAAAAATGCTTTTGAAATTGATAGCTAATTGACTGTATATATTTTTATTTAAATAATTCTGACTGAAATAAACATTTACTTTTTCAAATTACAGAGTTGCTACAGATCATGTATTTTCAGAAACTTTCCAAAACCAAAGTTGTTGAAAATTCAACTTTGTTTGGTTAGATACAGCTATTTTTGGTATAAAATTAAAATCCTTTTTGGTTGAAAATTCGAGTACTTAGTTGGAAGTGGAACCAATTTTTTAAAAATTAGTTTATTTGGTTGATGATTGATCATTTTAGTTGAAAAACTTTTTTCCCCAATGTAATTATATAGTTAAAAATTATGCGTTTTAGCTGAAATTTCAACTCGTGCATGATTGTTTCAAAATTTATCTTCTTAAACAGAAAATTTAAATATTTGGTTTAGAATTCCTGTATTTCATTAAAAGTTCGAACTTATGGGAAATTCCTTTGTAATTTCAAATATTTGGTTGAAAATTCATGTGTTTCTTTAAAAGATCGTTTATTTTGTTGGCAATTCATATTTTTTGGTTGAATTAAACTATTTTTGGTATAAAATTAAAATAATTTTTGGTTGAAATATCAAATATCACGTTTTTCGTAGAAATTTTATCCTTTTTGCTCATTTCTGAACAAAAGACGAATTTTAAACTAAAAAAGATTGTTCATGTCAAAGAAAAAAAAAATCTAGGCAAATTATCATTTGAAGAGAATAATAGTGTTTAATACAAAATATAAATTTTGAATAACTATTATTTAAGTTTATTTTTTTTTTATCAGCTTTAAGGTTAAGTAATTAGAATTTAGGTTTCTCAAGAAAATTCAAAAAAGATTTTTTTTTAAATTTAAAATATTTCAAAAAGTATCTAGAAAATTTCTAAGATTTTTTTATTTTGCAGGATTTAAAAAAAATGGGGAAAAAATTATATTTATGACTTTACACTTAGGAAAGTTGAAAAACATTTTCTAAATTTTCGGAATTCTTTCAGAGTTGTAAAATATTTGTAATGTACGTCAAAACTTCTAAAATTCCTAAATTTCTTATCAACTACCTCGAATTATACCTACAATTGTCTTAAATTATTCCGGATTCATTTTTGAGAAGTTTGGAAATCTTTTATAATATTTTGAAATCTTTTTAAAAGTTCTCTTAAAATTTAAGTACATATTCATATATTCCTAGGAATTTCAAGAAAATTTGTTATTACTTTAAAACATTTCAAAATGTTTAAAAATCTTCAAAATTTTATTTCGAATTCTTAAAAAATCTACACTCTAATTTAAAGTTTGTACACTTGTTTTAAATTATAAATTATTTTGGAATTTAAAAAAAATCTTCTAAATATTTTTTTAAATGATTTAAATTATTCCTCAAATATTGAAAAAATTATGTATAAAAAAATTACCATAAAATCTTTCGGATTCTTTTTTGCCTAACTCCTATTTTTGGTTGAAAATTCCTTTATAAATTCAAATATTTAGTTGCAAATTCATGTACTTGGTTAAAAATTCATCTTATTCGTTGAAAATTGATTTTTTTGGTTGAAAATTATTTTTTATTATTTAGAATTAATTTGCTTACTTTTGGTAGAAGAGTACTCTTATTAGTTGAAACTTTATCTTTTTTGTTGAAAATTAATTTATGTGGTTGAAAATTTAACTATTTTGTTGAAAAATCGTTTCTTTTTTCGTTGAAAATTTATTTTACTAACTGAAAATTTAAGTGTTTTATTTTTTGTCGAAAATTTATCATTTTGACAGAAATTTAATCGTCTTGGTTGAAACTTGTACTTTTTCGTTGAAAATTTACTTTGATTTGATTGAAAATTAAGTTTTTACTTGAAAATTTCATTTTTCTTTTTTTAGTTGAAAATGTATCTGTTTTAAGTGAATATTCAACTATTTGTTGAAAATTCGTCTTGTTTGGTAGAACAGTACTCTTATTAGTTGAAACTTTATCTTTTTGGTTGAAAATTTATTTTACTAATTGAAAATTTTAATATTTTATTTTTGGTAATAAATGTATCTTTTTAGTTGAAAATTCATGTATCTGGTTAAAAATTTATTTTTTATAGTTATAGATTTATCATTTTAGTTGAAAATTCACTTTAACTATTTCATTTTTTGTGTAAAATTGACCTTTCTTAATAGAAATGTAATCTTTTTCGTCAAAAAATGTTCTGTTTTGTAGAAAATTTATCTATTTTTTTAGGAATTCATTTCTTTGGTTTGGAAAAAATTATTTAGTGAAAAATGAATATTTTAAATAGAAAATTCATCTTTTGGGTTGAAAATTTTACTATTTGGTCAAAAATTTATATTTTTGTTTCAAAATTCATCTCTGTGATTAAAAATTAATTTCTTTAGCTGAAAATTCGTTTCTGTTTAGTTTAAAATTAATTTTTTAAGCTGAAGATGTAACTATTCCTTTTTTGTTTGAACATATATATTTTTAGTTTAAAAATTATTTAATTTTACTGAAAACTCGTTGTTTTGTTTAAAATTTACTTTTCTAACTACAAGTTGAACTATTCTAGTTTTGGTTTGATACATTTTATGGAAACAGTATCTTTTTTTAATAAAAAATTTATTTTTTGGGTTTAAAATTAATTATGTAGTTCAGAATTAATTTTTTCGGTTGAAAATTGTTTGCTTGACTATAAAATTGAAGTCTTCTATTTTTGTTTAAAAAGTCATTCTTTTATATGAAAATTCATGTAATTTGTTGGAAATGAGTCTGTTTTTGTAGAATATTAATTTTTTGGATTATAAATTCAACTATTTGGTACAAAATTCCTATTTGAGGTTGATGATTCATTATTTTAGTTAAACATTTATTTCTTAGGTTCGAAATTTATCTTTTTAATTAGAAAACTTTAATAAAAAGTTTTTAAAAATAATGTAGAAACAAATTTGATTTGTTATTAATATTATTAATCTTTTAGGTGTGTGATTGGTTTCGTACAAATCAAGCTCCCTTTCCGATTTGAAGCGATAAATTTTCTCCTCGAAATTGAAATAATGTAATTATTATTAATAAAGATAAAAGATACAATTTTTTCAATCCTAATTCATAAAGCTTATAAATACTCTTTAAATTCTCTAAGCACATAAAGGTCGAGCATATTCTTATGCTCCTGAGAATTTCTCCAAACAATTAAACTGTTTAAAACACTCTGTTATTTCTTTTATTTATTAAATTAAAAATGAATTTTTAATTAATTAGAAACCGATTTTTATCCATATTTTTTAATTTTCAGGTGGGTACACTGGCGGGACAATGTTAGATATATTAGAAATTTACGATCCCAACAAAGATCAGTGGGAACTGGGTGTTCCAATGACATCCGTACGATCGGGACACGCCAGTGCAGTATCGCATTGTGGTATAAACAATTTTGCAGCTGAAGCGCCATCGTGATATTATTCATCCTAAGATTCTACTTTCCGTCGACAGTCGTTTACTAAATTTCTATTGAAATCGGAATAGATTTAATAGGAAATACAGTGCTCTCACTTCCGAGGGAAATGTCTGTGGAGAAACTGGGTCTGCGAGATTCAAAGAAGAACCGTTCGGAGTCGAGGAATATTTAGCTTAAAAATCAAGGGGGTTTCCATCGTCATTTTCAAACTTCGGGGCAAACTTTTTGACAAATTTAGAAAAGTGCTCCCCTAAAGTTTGGACAAATAATAAAATCATGATTATGTGGATTGGAATCGAATAAAAAGTGGATATAAGCGAAACTAAAAAGTAAATTCAATGTCAAATTCAAGATGGTATAGGATAAAGGGTCCAATAGGGTTGTTTCGCAATTTCAGATAAGCTTTGTCAATAATTTTTTTTCTCACGCATTTTTGAATTAAAATATAAAATGAGTATGAAAACAAAATTTTTGTATTTCACAGTATCTATTATCTAAAATAAATACAAAATCTTAACTTCAGACGTAACAAAAAATTGTTTTATTAATAATTTTAATTTTAATGAATTATATTGTTCATTGAATGTAAAATATTATTCTTTTGCAACAAATTTATAAATAATAATATTATTTATAATAAGAATTGTTTTTGGAAGAAATGTTATTTTTGAAAAAATCGACTTTTTCTAGTTCCCTTTTATGAATTGGAATTTATATTTATTAAATCCTAATCTAAAATTATGTAAATATTACATTTTTAACAATTACTTTTTAATAAAAAATTGTCTTTTTTATTGAGTTTTCAACAGTTCAAAATATAATTTTCTATTTTCATGATTTTTAAACTTTTGAAAATTGAATTGAAAATAGTGAAAAATTAAATTTACAATTTTATTTTATTTTTTATTGTTGAAATCTTTCCTTTTTTCAACAAAACACTGACTTTCTTCAAAATTGTTAAAAAATTCTAAACCTTGTTCAAATTACGATTTTTGTTTAAAAATACAAATTTTCGATTACAAAACGCCAATGTAACTTTAGGTTGTTAAAAGATTGTTGCTATTCTTTAATTCGGTTAAAAATTATTATTTTTTTTATTTAAAGCTTAATTTTTTTTTGAAAATTAAAGAATTTGGTTAAAAACTTAACTATTTTGTAGAAGATTTAAGTAATTTGTTAAAAAGTAACATTTTTTAATTAAAAATTCGATAGTTTTGTTGTTCATTCATCTATTTGGACAGGAAATTCGTTTTTTTTAAAATTATTATTATTTATAATTAGAACTATTTTTGGAAGAAATGTAATTTTCGAAAAAATCGACTTTTTCCACTTCCCTTTTATGGATTGGAATTTATATTTATTAAATTATAATCTAAAATTATGTAAATATTACATTTTTAACACTTGCTTTTAAAAAAAGGGGCCTTTTTCATAAATTTTCAACAGTTCAAAATATGTTATATTTTCATAATTTTTAAACTGTTGAAAACTGAAAGTTGAATATAAAATAGTGAAAAATTTAATAAAAAATTTTATTTTTCATTCTTGAAATTTGTTTTTTTTTTCTTAAAAAATTCTAAAGTAATTGTTAAAAGATTGTTACTGTTAAATACTTAACTATTTGTTAAGAATTGAAGTATTTGTTAAAAAGTATCATTTTGAAATACAAAATTCAATAGTTTTGTTGAAAATTCGTCCTTTTTGATTAATATTATTCATTATAAGAATTGTTTTTGGAAGAAATGTAATTTTCGAAAAAATCGACTTTTTCCGCTTCCTTTTTGTGGATGAGAATTTATGTTTATTCAATTCTAATCTAAAATAATGTAAATATTACATTTCTGAAGCTTGCTTTTAATAAAAAATTGCCCTTTTTATTAAATTTTCAACAGTTCAAAATATAATGTTATATTTTCATAATTTATAAACTGTTGAAAATTGAAAGTTGAATTTAAAACAGTGAAAAATTAAATTAACAAATTTATTTTATTTTTCATACTTGAAATTTTTTCTTTTTTCTTAAAAAATTATAAAGAAATTGTTAAAAGATTATTGCTGTTCTTTAAGTCCCTTCAAAAATTTTTTTTTAATTGCAGCTTAATTTTTTTTTTAATTCAAGCATTTAGTTCAAAACTTAACTATTTGTTAAAAATTCCAGTATTTTTTTCAAAGTAACATTTTTAAATAGAAAATTCAATAGTTTTGTTGAAAATTCATCCTTTTTTAATAATATTATCTATTATAAAAATTATTGTTGGAAGAAATGTAATTTTCGAAAAAATCTACTTTTTCCACTTCCGTTTTATGTATTGGAATTTATATTTCTTAAATTATAGTCTAAAATTATATAAATATTATATTTTTAGCATTTGCTTTTAATAAAAAATTGACCTTTTCCTAAATTTTCAACAATTCAAAATGTAATGTTCTATTTTCAAAATTTTTAACTGTTTAAAATTGAAAGTTGAATTTAAAATAGTGAAAAATTAAATTAAAAATTTTATTTTTTATTGTTGAAATTTTTTCTTTTTTCAACAAAAAACACTAACTTCATCCAAATTTGTTAAAAGATTCTAAACTTTGTTCACATTATGATTTTTGTTTTTAAATACCAATTTTCGATTATAAGACGGCAATGTAACTTAAAATTGTTAAAAAATTGTTACTATTATTTGAATCCGTTAAAAATGATTTTTTTAGGTGAAGGTTTATATACATTTTTTGTTGAAAATTTAATTATTTGGTTAAAAACTTAAACTATTTTGTTGAAAATCGAAAATTCATTTTTTTTATCATTTGTCTATTTGGACAAAAAATTTGTCCTTCGGATTAAAAATGAATCCTTTTTGTTAAAACTTCAACTCTCTTCTAAAAGTTGTTATTGTTTGGTTGAATTTTAATATTTTTTTAATGAAAAATTCGACCATTTGGTTGAAAACTCATATTTGCAGGTTGAACAATTCATCAATTACATTACAAATCTAATTATTTCTTTAAAACGTCATTTTTTTGGTTGAAATAAATAAATATAAAGTTGTTCGATTAAAATCTGAAATTGCTTAATTCCGTTTATAAGAGATACTTCAATGTTAAAAATTTTACAAGATCAGAACGCTGGGCTTTGAATATTAATGAACAGGGAAATTATTAAACAAATTATTTCAAAAAATGCACAAAATATTATTTGGAAACTGAATATCTGACTCTGGAAACAACACTATAAAACATTAATCTTATTTTTGTTTGTAGAGGACACTAAATATGTCTCATATAGGCTTTTAAAAATTAAATGATAAAAATTCCGTTTTCAATTGGATCCTTTACCTTAATGCCAATATTCTTTTTTTTTTTAAATAAGAAACTCATTTAATTTTCGTATTGTATGAGAAACGTTCTTATAATGCCGAAGAAAGTTAATTTTTATTTGAATTTCTATATTTTGTAGAGAAAATTAATTTTATTTACAAACAGAATGATTTAGTGATCTTTTGTACAGGAATGTGCGGATGTTTCTAATAGTGATTTTGTAACAGTGATTTGTATGACAGTAGATTTGTAGCTGAGTGTCTAGCATTCTCAAAAACCTGGAAAAGTCCTTGAATTTTTTTGACCTGGAAAACCCAGAAATTAGGTCTTGAATGAGTATAATTCCGCCATTAATCATTTAATTTCTAATTTGTTGCTGTGTTTCAAAGTATAAATACTGACCTCATTAACAACAGATTGTTCATTTTATCACGGTGAAAAATCCCGAAGCTAAAATCGGAAATATTTCAAAGTGAATCATTTCCGAATTTTTTTTAACTTCAACTTTTCCACAGTTGGAAATTCGTTTTCTTTACTTGCTTGAAAAATATTTTTAATTGGAGATTTAAGTTTTCAAGTTAAAAATTTATAATTTTATTGAAAATTCATCTCGTTGGTTGATATTTTAATTACTTTGTTGAAAACTCATTTTTTTTGCTTGTTTAAAATTTATCTTTTTTTTACTCAAAATGTACCTAACTATTCTATGTCTTGTTAAAATTTGATTTCCTTTCCTATTTTGGTGAAAATCTGTTTTTTTTTGTATTTTAAATTAATTTTTTACTCGAAAAAGTAACTTTTACATTTTTCGTTGTAAATTGATGTTTTTTAGTTAAGCTTTTGGATTTAATGGCAGAAAATGATCATCTTTTATGTTGAAATGTTTTCTTTTGATTAAAACTGCAACTGTTTCTTTAAAAATTTATAACTTTTTTTTGTTGAAAATTTATCTCTGGTAGAAAGTGTATGTCTTTTGTGAAAAAATGTTATTTTTCGTACAAAATTAATCTTGGTTGAAAATTAAACTACATATTTGTTTGAAAAATCGTCTTTTTGATTTATAAATTCATCTCTGTTACTAAAAATTTCATCTGTTTTAGTATCTGTTTTGGTTGAGCATTCAACTACTTTATAGAAAATTTGTCTTTTATTGTCCAATTCAACTGCTTTTGATTTTAAATGAAAATCTTGGGGTAAAATATCAACTTTAGTATTAATTTTTTGGTTGCGAATTTATCTTTTTTGATTAAAAATATAAATACCTGCATAAAAAAAGTATGTATTTTGTTGAAAATTCGTCTTATTTGATAGAAATATAGTTTCCTTGGTGGAAAACTCAAATATTTGGTTAAAAATGTGTGTATTTTGTTTAAAATTCATCTTGTTTGGTAGAAACCTAATCTTTTTGGTTTGAAAATTCAACTATTTGGCCGAAATTGTATGTATTTTGTTGAGAATTCGTCTTTTCTAGTTGAGAATTCCTTTTTTTTTTTAGTTTAAAATTTAATTAATTCTTGGTTGAAAATTCAACCTTTGTTGAAAATTAGTCTTCTCCATTTGAAATTCGTTTTTTTTTTTTTGCTAGAAATTTAATCTTTTTTGGATGGGAATGCAATTTTTTGGTTGACGATCAAATTATTTAGTTGAAAAATATTTTTTTTTGTAGAAATATAATCTTCTTTGTTGAAAATTCAAGAATAAAAAAAAATTGTTTGATCAAAATTACACTATTTTACTTAAAAATGCACATTTTATGGCCGAAAATTTAACAGTTTTGTTAAACATTTGTCTATTTGGACAGAAAATTCATCCTTTAGGATTGGAAATTCATTATTTATCGTTAAAAATTAAACTTTCTACTAACAAAAAATTTTGTGTAATGGGGTAATTTTTTTAATAAACCATTCTTGACATGAAAGAGAAGAAGTTTGGAGATTAAACCATTTCGCAACTTGTAAAGGGGAACAGTTTTTAAATAAATAAGTTTTGGAGATAAAAAAGGAAAATTTGTTAAAAGTAATGAATTATTCGGTTTAGAAAGTGAAACATATTTTGCCTTGAAAACGGGGAAACTTATCTATAAAAATTCAACCGTATTCTAAAAAGTTTAATTATTTAGTTGTAAATTCACCTTTATAAATGGAGAATTCAACAGTTTGGTTAAAAATCCAATAATTTGGTTTAAAATTGAATTATTTTGTTGAAAGTTAAACTATTTTGTTCGAAAATCATCGTTTTTGGTGGAGAATTCAAATCTTGTGTTTGAAATGAATCCTTTTGCATTAAAAAGCACATTTTTATTGTAGAAAATACCTTTTTTTATTGATATTATTAATAAACAAAACAATTTTGCTTGAAATTGTTTTATATTAAATTCACTTTGATTATATCAGAAGAAAAAAACGGATTAAAAAAAAATTCATGAAATTATTGTAAAAGTTGAAGAAATTGGGGAAAAATCAGAAATTTCGAAAAAGTTTCGTTTGTAGCTTCGTGTTTTCTACATGATAAAATGAACAATCACTAAAATACGGCTTTTTCCATAAACTCAGATTTTGGGAATGTATGAGGAAATTCGCATACGACACTGTTTTTAATTCCAAAAAAGGTGGGTGGAAAAATTGATTTTTTCATCCTGAAAAACCTGAAAAGTCTTGGAAATTTTTCATTAAAAAACGCTACACACCATCTTTGTAACTTATTACTTATGGCCAATTGACAAAGACCGTGTCTGCTTCTGATTCTCTTAGAATTATGAACATTCTAGAATCCTGAAATTTTATAAAATGCAGGGTTTTGGGTACATTGATATCATCAAAATGTTAAATAGTGCCAAATTTTCAGCGACACATTAAGGAATATTGTCTACATCAAAACTGTTTCAAGCATTTTAAGAATGTCATGCGAATAATAAATAAATTATAATATTATAATAAAAATTTTGATATCAACTTTAAAAATTATATTATAAAAATAATAAATAAATTTAAATATGAATATTCCTTACAGTAGATAATTTTTATGTATTAACACATATGTGTCTTAAATATTAATTTAATTAATTATTTTGTACACATTAGTATTTTCAATTGGTGATTATCTGCTGTAGGTTGATAATCTATTGTAGGGTAGTCTCCCCTACACATTTTTGTAAAGGTATAATGAATCGTATAATGGTGATATGAAATTTTTGAGAAAAATTTTCATAAATGTACCCAAATCTTGCGGAGGAATTCATACCTAATTTATTATATTATTAGATTATTATACATAGTTAAGTTTATAATTTAGCCTCTAGAATAGATGCAAATTTTCCTTTGTAAATCTATTCTGCCATATATAAAGGGACTGACAATATTTTACTTTTTTTATTTATTACCTTTTATTTATTGGGTATTTCCTTTCCCGCGTGGAAAAAGCCCCGCTGAGTCCTCTTACGACGAGGGCCCCCGGCAGGGGCCCGCATGGATGTTTCACGCGTGGAAATTCTACGAGGTCCCCCGTCGAGGGCCCAGCTCGGTTGCCCTCACGGATCAACGATTAAAATTTCTAAGCCCAAAGGGTGAATATTTTTTCAAAATCACAAATGTTCAGATTCAATGAGTTCAAGCTTACAAATAATGATTTTCTGTCAAAAATTGAATGACACTTTTCTGAAATTCGAACTCTCAAAATTTGGATGTTCCATAGGTGCCCTCGCAGGGGACCCAGTTCGGTTGCCCTCACGGATCAACGATTAAAATTTCTAAGTCCAAAGGGTGAATATTTTGTCAACACCACAATTTTTAAGGTTCCCTGAGTTCAGACTTACAAATTTACTTCCAAATTTATTTCCAAATACCTTTGGAACATCCTAATTTCGAGAGTTCGAATTTCAGAAAATTGAATGACACTTTTCTGAAATTCGAACTCTCGAAATCAGGATGTTCCAAAGGTGCCCCCGCAGGGGGCCCTGCTCGGTTGCCCTTACGGATCAACGATTAAAATTTCTAAGTCCAAAGGGTGAATATTTTTTCAACACCACAATTTTTAAGGTTCCTTGAGTTGAGACTTACAAATAATGATTTTCTGTCAAAAATTGAATGACACTTTTCTGAAATTCGAACTGTCAAAATTAGGATGTTCCATAGGTGCTCTTGCAGGGGGCCCTGCTCGGTTGCCCTCACGGATTAACGATTAAAATTTCTAAGTCCAAAGGGTGAATATTTTTTCAACAATACAATTTTTAAGGTTCCTTGAGTTGAGACTTACAAATAATGATTTTCTGTCAAAAATTGAATGACACTTTTCTGAAATTCGAACTCTCAAAATTAGGACGTTCCATAGGAGCCCTGCAGGGGACCCAGCTCGGTTGCCCTCACGGATCAACGATTAAAATGTTGCAGTCGGAAGGGTAAATATTTTCTATCCTAAAATATAGACATAGAAAATACGTTTCAAAATATGCTTCATGCATTCTAAAATTTCAAAAAACTATAAATACATCTGTCCCGAAAACAACTTTTTTCCTGTTTTTTTTTTTTAAGAAAAACATTTATGTTCCATCTTCATGAAAAATTTTAAATGTTGATAAAAAATTACATTTCCCGTCATTGTAAAAAGTTGTAAAGTATTCTACAACGTAATAAAACGAAATATTACGCAAAGAAAAATGGTAATCGATTTAAATTATTTATTTAATCATTATTTTATTGATATTCTTGTTAACAGTTCTTGTATTTTACATTTCGATAGCATCGTATAATAATAAATAATTAAAAAAGAGCAAATAGTTGATATTCCATCCAAATTGTTGAATTTTTAATCGAAATAGACGAATTTTCAACAAAATAGTGATATTTCCAACCAAACAAGCTAATTTAAAAAAAAGACGAATTTTAATCTAAAAAAGATTGTTCATTTCAAGAAAGAAAAAAATTTAGGCAAATTATCATTTGAAGAGAACAATAGTTTTTAATACAAAATATAAATTTTAAATAACTATTATTTAAGTTTATTTATCTGCTTTAAGGTTACCTAATTATATTTTAGGTTTCTCAAGGAAATTCAAAACGATTTTTGAAGATTTAATATATTTCAAAAAGTATCTAGAAAATTTCTAAATTTTTTTTTCATTTTGCAGGATTTAAAAAAATTGGGAAAAAATGATATTTATGACTTTTTACGCTTGGGAAAGTTGAAAAACATTTTCTAAATTTTCTGAAATCTTTCAAAGTTGTAAAATATTTTTAATGTTTGCAAAACTTCTAAAATTCCTAAATTTCTTTTCAACTACCTCGATATTATTTTGGAATTTTGAAAAAATCTTCTAAATATTTTTTAAAATGATTTGAATTATTCCTCAAATTTTGACAAAATTATGTATAAAAAAATTACCATAAAATCTTCCGGATTCTTTTTTGCCAATTTTGAAAATTATTCGTAATTTTTTTTCAATACATTATAAATATTCTCGTAAAAGAAATTTTTAAAAATAAAAAACTATAACAAATTTTTCCACAAATCTTAAGAAAATTTTTGTATTCTCTTGGAAACTCTATATTTTTCAAAAATTTGTTGAAATTATTTTAGGTTTAAGGTTTTTTGTATTTTTTAAGATCTTCGATAATCCTCTGTAATGTATTAACATCTATTTAAATATTCTCTCAAAATTAATTTTTCAAGATGAGAAATCACTTTTGAAATAGTTCAAAGTTTTCCTAATATTTTTTTTTAATTTTTCCAAAAATTAACCAAAATTTAATCTTCCAGCATCATTTTTCACATATTTGGAAATCTGCGAAGCTTAAAATTAATGTTTAAAAATAAACTTAAATAAAATTGAATTTTCATCTTTCGTCAATAATGTTTAGAAAGTCAAAAAATAATTTTTATCATCTATCTTGATTTTTATTAATATATCTTAATAAATCATATTATGGATTTAATCATTTTGCCGTTTTTAAAATATTCGCTAGAAAAATAAAGAATAGATTTGTTTCCTTATTATTAAAGAATCACTCACAATTTAAATTCTCTCTTTTAGAAATACATTTTTTAAATTAAAATTCCTCATTCGGAAAAGGCAAATTTACAAAATTCCAGAAAATTCAGAAAACTTATTGACAATATTTATTTAAAGTTCTGATACAGCAATCTTGTTTTGTATGTTTTCATTACATTCTCATCATTTATGATTGAGAATATATTAAAGTCCGTCCGTCCGTCCGTCCGTAAGCACGAGAACTCTCAAAAAAATGAACGAATCAAATTCATCTTTGGCACACTTTTTTTAGTTCCTAAAAAAAAGGACGAGTTCGTGAACCAGCTATTTTTGATAAAAATTCAAAAAGTGAGCGCATTTTGAAAATTTTTGAGCCAACTTTTTTCTGAATTTGAAAATTCTATGTACGCATATTTATAGTATTAAAAAGAACAAACAATTTATCCTAATGACTTTTTTCGATAAAAAGAAAATTCTCAGAGTTATAGCGTTTTCAAAACTTTTTTAATCAACCGAAAATCAAAATTTGAAGCCGAAAAACGCACGATATGAAAAAAAGTCAAGAGAAGAAAATTATTTCTTTTCGAAAGCCCTGCAAGATTATCATAACCAATTTTTGGATTTTCTTCAAAAATCGAAATTTCAAATTTTGATTGCACAAAAAATAATGGAAATAAAAAATTCCATTTTGTGGACAAACTATGTAGGATATGAAAAAATATGAATTAACAAAAATGGTTATCCCAAAAAAGATCTACAACGTCATTAAGAATCACTTCTTGACAGGACGCGTACTTTTTGTTTTATTCGTGAAAAATAACGTTGAAAAAAAATAAAATAAAAAAAATGTGTGGAAAAACGACGAAAGTTACGAGAAAAAAATCCAACAAAATCTGTTTACAAATGTCTGTCGGAAAACGAGCGCGCAGCGCGAGTGTCACGATGAGAATGTGTAGACTGTACTTAATTAAGTAGACAATTCAGAATATGAAGACGCATGTGAATAATACCATCTAAAACAGATTTTTTTGATAAAGTTTTTTTCGAGCATTCCAAATGCAAACAATAAATATCCGAGCGCGAAGCGCGAGGTAAGCCATTATCAAGCGCGAAGCGCGAGATTCAACCTAATATTTAAAAATTGTCGAAATAAATATTTGTTCAAGCAGTAAAATCTAATTATTTTTACTTTATACGTCTATTTTACGTTTAAAACATTATTTCCTTTAATTCTGCAATTCTTTTTTAACATGCAAGAAATTGTAACATTAATTATTTTAAATAACCGCGCGTTCTACAGCCAATGGGGAGGTCGGAGCTACGCATGTGTAGTAGCGTAGGGACTGTCAATCCTTAACCTGTCAGCCTGTCAGAGTGACTGTCATCAGTGCGTCAGCAAAAACATTATAGGCATTATAGGTTATTAAACGGAAAACCACTTATGTTTATTAAACCCACGGATTAAACCATTAAACAAATAATAAAAATGGCGTCGACGGAACAAAAAGTGTCCTCAAACACTATCTTAGGAATTGGTAAGTTTATTATGATTTGTTATATGATTAACAGTTTTCATCAGATTTTCAGCCAAATAACGAAGGTTATGCACTGTTTCTTAAAGTATAATAAATAAAACAATAAACGCAGTTACGAGTAGAAAAATGTATACTTGAAGTTTTAAACGTTCAAACAGATGGAACTTGTTATTTCGTTTAAATATTGCCTTAAATACATGAAAAAGTTTCCTCAGGAATAATTTTTTTTTTTAGTCAATCAAGAACCTAGGACAAATTTGTATTTTGTCCGCCTACTAGATTTTCTGGCAATATTGGTCGGAAATCTTTTGCAGCAGTGTAAACATATCCTTCCCAGGTTTGGGAATGAAGGGCAATGCTTGCCTTAATTTTTTTCATTTCAATTTTTTTTAACTTTGAAAGCCTGGAAAACCCCTTGAATTTTTTACAAGAACCTTCAATTAAATTTTCTTTTTCTTTTAAAAGAGTTATTTGATTGAAATTCAAAGAGTTATTTAAATCTTTTAGTTTCTTATGAAAGAAATATCTTGCTTACCATAAATCTTGATACTGAACAGTTTTCTATTTATCAAGATATAGTTATATAGTTTTATAAGTTTTTAATATGTGATGAAAGTTCAGAACGTTCAAATGAACGAAATTTTTTACTGATGACTTTTTATAATAGAAACAGTGCTAAAATAATAATTAATTTATGCTGCAAGACAGATTATAAAAAAAAAACTGAAATTGTATTATTTTAAACTTTAGTTGTAACGATATTTGTAGATTACAGTACAGTACACCAGACTTCAAAGATTTTAAAACATTTCGAAGATTTAAAACTATTTCAAAAGGTTTCAAAACAATTTAGAAGATCTGAAAAAATTTCACGAAGATTTCGCAAACAAAGATTAAATAAATACTTTAGAAATATTTCAAAGGATTTTACAAAGATTTAAAACATTTCACAAAAATATCCCAAAGATAGTAAACCATATTTCTAAGATTCCAAAAGATTTTCCACAGATTACAAATATTTTAATGAATTCAAAAAAATACGAAAGATTTTACAAATATTTCAAGCATAAAATAAAATTTTTATAACGATAAAATAGAATATATGAATTCTAAAGATTTCAAAAAGTGTACAGTTCACCAGATTTGAAAGGTTTTTAAACATTTCGAAGATTACAAAAAATTTTAAATATTGCAATGATTTCACATGAATACGAAAGATTTCGAAAATATTTCAAAGATGTTAAACTAATTTGAAAGGACTCATACAAAGAGAATATTTCAAAAGAGTTTAATTTTTTAAAACAAACGCAAATTATTTCACAAACAAAGATTAAAGAAAGTTTTCACAAATATTTAAAAGATTTCAAAAAATTTTCAAAATATATCACAAAGATTCCAGATTTCAAGAATTTAAATAATTTACAAGATTTAAAAAATAATAACATTATTAACAGAATAGTTGAATTTTTGACTAACAGAAATGTATATGAAATCAAATGGTCGAATTTTCAAACAAAAAAAGATAAAATTGCACCGTCCAGAAAAATTTTTAGTTAAAAATTTAATTTAAAAAAAAATGAATTTTCAAGCTAAAGATTCGATTATTTTTAAAAATAGTTGACTTTTTAACCAGAAAAGAATAATTTTTAATTAGAAAGTTAATTTTTAGTCAGGGCAGATGAAATTTTAGTCCTTAACCAAAAAGTTGAATTTTACACCAACAAGATTAATGTTTTACCATAAAAGATTGCTTCAAATATTTGAACTTTCAAAAAAAATGTTGAATTTTTATGCCAAAACACGAATTATTTACAAAGTATAGTTTAAATTTCATCCCAAAAATATGATTTTTCAACAGAAACGTTAAGTTTCTTTAATATGAAAGATGAATTTGTAACAAAAAAGTTAGTTTTTCATCCTAAAAGATTAATTTTATACCAAGAAGATTAATATCTTGCAATAAAAGACGACTTTTCAACAAAATACTTCAATTTTCAACAAACTTGTTGAAATTTTAAGCCATAAAGACTAATTATTTACCTAATTGTTTAATTTTCACCCCAAAAATGTGATTTTTCAACAAAAACGTTAGATTTTTACCGAATAGTTAAATTTTTTATAAATAGCTCATTTTTGATCAAAATAGTTGAATTTTATACCAAAATAATTTATTTTTCAATTAAAAATATGATTTTTCACCAAAAGATTAAAATTTTCAAACAAATATTTTAATTTTCTACGAAATTGTTAAATTTGCAAGATAAAGTCTTTGAATTTTCCACAAAGAAGTTTATTTAAAACCAAATAATTCAATTGTAAACTAAACAAGTTATTTTGTAAACCAACAATGAAATCATAAAATTTTCAGACAGTTGAATTTAAACTGAAAAGCTTAGTTTCTGAAATAAAAGTTGGGGTGTTTTAGAGAACAGTTGACTTTCAAGTCGGAAAAGATGAATTTTTAATAAAATTGTTATTTTTTAAGCAAGAAAGATGATTTTTTAACAAAATAGTTGAAATCTTTACCAAAAAGATGAATTTTATACCAAGAAGATTAATATTCTACCATAAAAGATGACTTCAACAAAATACATTAATTCTCAACAGAATTGTAGATTATTTAACCCAAAAAGATGAATTATTTACATAATAATTTAATTTTCATCCCAAAAATATGATTTTTCAACAAAAACATTAATTTTCTACCAAATAGTTAAATTTTCTACGAAATTATTGAATTTTCAAAACAAAGAAGTTAGTTTTTAAAGTAGTTCAATTTAAACCGAGTATTCGAGTTTTCAATTAAGAAAGGTGAATTGTCAACGAAATACATGCATTTTCAACAAAATTGTTGAATCTTTGGCTAAAAAAGATCAATTTTCAACCGAAAATATATTTGTAACGTTTTATGTTTAAAAAATAAATTTTTAACTAAAAAAAACGTATTTTCAACGAAATGGATAAATTTTCAGCCAAAGATCTGAACTTTCAAATAAAATGATGAATCTTAAAAAAAAATGAACATACATTTTTAACCTAAAATAAAATGGTTTAATTTTCAGTAAAAAAAATTAATTTTACACAAAGTATTCGGATTTTTCAACAGAAGAATTGAATTTTCAACCAAATAGTAGACTTTTTAACCAAACGATATGCATTCGAAACCAGAAATATATCAGTTGACTTTTAAGCGGAAAAAAAGTAACCTCTACTCAAAAATAGTTAGATTTTCTTATAGGATTCTATTAATTCTGTTCGCAATTTTGTAAAATTCGCAAACTCTACAAAATTATATTTAAAAATATTGATTTAAATTATTGTCATTAGTATTGGAAAAATATTTGTGAATGATATTTTATTCCTCCAAATAATAATATTCCAATACCTCATTTCTTATAGTACTTTTTATTATATATGTCAGGTAACTAATTATATTGTAACCTATTCGGCGGGTTTATAATTTAAAAAATGTAAATATTGTTCTGCAATTTTGGGAAACTATTTTAAATATATATAAGGGAACAATCTGCCTGGACCATGTAAATTTTTGCTTTAATTAAATTTTAAATAATACAATTCTAATAATCAGATTTAATCACATTCCAAGTAAAAAATGAAACAAATTTCAGTATTAAAAAAAAAATGGGCCAGAAAAACTTGCTCTTATGTATTTTGAACCATTTTCCATATTTAAAGAAAACATAATACTGATAATGCATCTATACTTTACGACTTTACTTTCAGTTTGGCAGACAGTTGGTCCGTTTGGTTGGTACTTCGTTGGTTTAGCAATCGTGTTATTTTATTTCAAACAAAAATACCACAGTTGGATATCAAAAAAAATGGAATATGCATCAAAACGTGATGAAGGTAAACGAATTAAAAAAATATATATGTCTTCAAGGTGGCCACTGAACCGGGGAACGACAGGGAATTTTTCAGGACCGGGAATTAACAGAGAACTTATTTTTTCAACGGGAACATCATAAAAATGTTAGAAAAAAATCTATCTAATCACTTGAACTATCACAAATTTTATATCACATTATATATCCTGCATTTTAAAACAAGTTCTCTTTGCACTTTTTTTAATGTTAAGTTCAATTGTTAACTTCTTCAAATTTGAAATCTTTAAGTTTACAGTGCGTAATTCTAAAATCTTTGACTTTAAAAAAAATTTTCATTTTAGGTCCTAATTTTTAAGCATACATTTTCAATTGAAAGAATTTTAATGTGCCGTTTTCAAGACTTGAACTATTAAAAATAAAAATCGTTTGAAATTGAAGATTTTTTAATTTAAAAAAATGTTGCAAGTTGTTAAACCTCATATATGAATTCATTAATTATTTTAAAAAATAATAAACTGTAGTTCGATTATTAAGAATTGAGGAATGATTAATTTTTTAAAAACTGTTTTCAATTTTTAAATGATTTCAAACTGTAAATGAAATATTCAAAATTAAGCAATTTAAAAGTGAATTGATTGAAATAGAATATGAATATGACAATTCTAAATTTAAAAACAAGGGAAGAAATTTTGGCTTTAATTTTTTATTGAGTTGAAGGCGGGCAAATTTAGTATTTTTAACATTTTTATTGAGTTGGAGAGGAGACAATTTTGGGTTTTAATTTTTCCCTAAATTGGAAAATGCCATTTTTTCTTTTAACATTTTCATTGAGTTTGCGGGAAAAATATTTTATTTTAAATTTTTTTCTGAGTCGGTAAAAGGAAGTTTGATCATTTTTACTGAGTTGGAAAAGAGCAAATTTTGGTTTTAATTTTGTTTTTAATTGGAAGAGGGAAATTTTTTGTTTTTAAGATTTAGATAAAATTAGAAGGGACGAATTTTTTTTCTGAATTGGAATAGGCCATGTCTTCACTTTTATTGAGTTTACGAAAACGTTTTATTTAATTTTTTCGGAATTGGAAGATTGTAATTTTTTATGTTTAACATTTTCATTGAGTTGGAAGGGTGGTGGGCATTGAAAAAATTAGGATTGAAAGAGGGAAATTGGTTATTTTTAAGATTTTTATAGAATTGGAAGGGACGAATTATATTTTTTCTGACTTGGAAGAGGTCAAATCTTCTTTTCAGCTTTTTTTGTGTTGAAGAGGAAAAGTTTTAAATTTATTTCTTTTTTTCTGAGTTGGAAGAAGGTAATTTTTTTTTATTTTTAGATTTTTATTGAGTTGAAAGGGGGACATTAAAAAACTTCGAGGGATTTAAAAAAAAAAGATTTTTATATAATTGGAAGGAACGAATTCTATTTTTTCTGAATTGGAGGTCATTTTTTTAAAAACATTTTTATTGCGTTGGAAGGGGGGGGGGAGTTGTATTTCCAGAATTGGAAGAGAGTAATTTTTTATTTTTTAACATTTTGATTAAATTGGAAAGAATGAAATTTTAGGTTTTTTTTTTAATTGTAAAAGGAAAATGTTATTTTTAAGATTTTTATAGAATTAGAATGGACAGATTTTTTTCTAAATTAGAAAAGGTCATTTTTTCTTTTTAGCATTTTTGTTTTGTTGAAGAGAACTTTTTATTTTATTTCTTTTTTTTCGGTATTGTAAGAGGGCAATTTTTTTATTTTTCACATTTTTATTGAGTTGGAAGGGGGGACATTAAAAAAACGTCGAGGGATTTTTTAAACAGATTTTTATATAATTGGAAGGAACTAATTATATTTTTTCTGAATTGGAAAAGGTCATTTTTTTCTTTTTAGCATTTTTATTAAGTTGAAAGGGGAAATTTTTTACTTTTTTCCTGAATTGGAAAAGGTTAATTTTTAATTTTTAACTTTTTTTTTTAATTGGAAAATGGGAAATTACGCTTTTAATTTGTTTTAATTGGAAAAGGGAAATTTGATTGTTTTTAAGATTTTTACAGAATTGGAACGGTTGAATTTTTCTCTGAATTGAAAGAGGTCATTTTTTCTTTTTAGCATTTTTTTTTGTCTTGAAGAGATGAACTTTTTAATTTATTTCTTTTTTTCTTAATTGGATGACGGCAATTTTTTTTATTTTAAGATCTTTATTGCGTTGGAAGGGGGACATTAAAAAAACTTCGAGGGATTTAAAAAAAAAAGATTCTTTTCTTTCTAGCATTTTTATTAACTTGAAGGGGGAAAGCTTTTACTTTTTTTCTGAATTGGAAAAGGTTCATTATTAATTTTCAACTTTTTTTTTAAATTTAAAAGTGGGAAATTACAGTTTTAATTTTTTTGATTGGAAGAGGGAAAATCGATTATTTTCAAGATTTTTATAGAAGTAGACCGCACGAATTTTTTCTGAATTGGAAGAGGTCATTTATTCTTCGTAGCTTTTTTTTTGAAGAGGGTACTTTTTAATTTCAAACATTTTTATTGAGTTGGACAGGGGGAGGGGCATTAAAAAAACATTCAGGGATATTTTAAAAAAGGTTTTTATATAATTGGAAGGAACGAATTCTATTTTTTCTGAATTGAAGGTCATTTTTTCTTTTTAGCATTTTTATTGAGTTGGAAGAAGGGAAAGTTGTTTTTCCTGAATTGGAAGAGAGTAATTTACTATCTTACAACATTTTTATTAGATTAGAAAGAAGGAAATTTTAGGTTTAATTTTTTTTTTATTAGAAGAGGGAATTTTGTTATTTTTTAAGACTTCTACAGAATTAGAAGGGACGAATTTTTTCTGAATTGGAAGGGTTCATGTTTTCTTTTAAGCATTTTTATTTAGTTGAACGAGGGAAATTTGTATTTTATTTTGATTTCCAATTTTTTCTAAACTGGAAAAGGGTTCTTTCTTTGTTTTAAAATTTTTGCAGTTTAACAGCATTTCATTTCAAATTGTTCAATTGTCCAAAAACTTATATTCTATACGTGTAATCTATTGAGTTTTTAAAAACAAAATTTCTGATCTTAACATTTTTTATCTTCAATTTTAATATTTTGATAATAATCAATATTTTATTAAATAGATCTGGATATTCAAAATTTTGAGAGATTGTCTGCAGTGCGACAACGTATGCAGGAAAAGTACCAAAGAGATCTAGAATTAGCTCTTGAGAAGGAAGAAGAGGTGTGTATTTTTAAGAATAAATAAATAGGAATCTAAAGCATCCAAAAACGGTCAGTTATGATTTATTTTTTAATATTATAATTCATTAAACGCAGATTAAAGAAAGGAAAAGGCAGGAATTACTTAACAATCAGGAATCAGGAAATCGACTAGGAGGTGGAAAAACAGGCGGTTCATCCAAGTCTAGGCTACTAAAAGGAGGTAGGTTTTAGAAATAAAATTGAATAATATTGCAGGTGTTGAAATATCAGAAAATAAGGTTTAATATAAATAATAATTAAATATGTTATTCGTTTTTCCACTACTGACCTAAATTCTTTGTTACTCTACAATAACGTGGCTGGACAAAACTTTTTTAATATTCTCTATTACTACGTTATTTTCAAAGTTTTTCCTTTTAATTATAATTCCCTTTTTTCTCCTGTTTTCAAGAAACTTGCCCTTTTTGTCGTTTTAACCCCTTAAGAAAATCAAACTTTTTTTTTGAAAGTTAATTATTTTGTTTAATTCAAAAGTCGACTATTATATTCTTAATCCATAATTCATCCTTTTTGGTTAAAAATTATACTATTTTGTTCTTGAAAATTCAAATTTGTTAAAAAGCAATTTTTTTGGGTCAAACATTCGTCCATTTGGATTGAAAATTCATGTTTTTTGGTTCAATTCATCTATCTTTTTTTTTGCAAATTGAATTAATTGGTTAAAAGTTTAACTACTTTGTTACAAATTCATTTTTATTTAACTGTTCCATGTTTGGCTAAAAATTGATCGATTTTCGTGAAAATTCTATAAAACTATATGGTTAAATTTCCTTCCTTTGGTAGAAAATGAATCCTTTTATTTGCGAATTCAATTCTTTGGTTGTAAATTAAACTATTTTATTAGATAGTCATATTTTCGGATTAAACATTCAACTGCTTTGTTAAAAATTTAACTGTTTGGTTAAAAATTCATATTTCGGGTTAAAAATTCAAATATTTTATACAAAAATCGCCTTTTTGGTTTTAAAATTCATCTCTTTTGATAGAAATTTGATCTTTTTTGGTTAAAAATGCAACTGTTGGTTTAGAAATTAATCTACTTTAATTGAAGATTCAACTCCATACTTGAAATTTTAACTGTTTTGTCAAAAATTCGTATTATTTTCGGTTAAAAATTAATTTTGTTTTTAACTGAAAATTTGACTATTTCATTTCTGGTTAAAAATGTATATTTTCTAGTTAAAAATTCAACTATTTAAATGAAAATTTATCTTTGTGGCCTGAGAATTTAATTATTTTGTTGAAAATTGAACTGTTTTGTTAAAAAATAATTTTTCAGTCGAAAATTTGTCATTTTAGATAGAAATTTGATGCTTTTTGGTGGAAAAGTCATCTTTATTGGTTAAAAATATTTTTTTTAGGTTAAAAATTCCATTTATTTGGATGAAAATTCAACTATTTTTTTAAAAATTTACCTTTTTGTATTAAGAATATAACTGTTCCGTTTTTCATTTAGAGTTCATATTTTTAGGTTGAAAATTGAACTACTTTATTAAACAGTTATTTCATTGTTTGATAATTTAACTATTTTGTTAAAACTTCATTTTTTTGTTGAAAATTAATTTTTTCAACTGAAAATTTTAATATTTCATGTTTAGGTGAAAATTGATCTTATTTATTAAAAATTCCACTATATTTGATAAAATTCGCATTTTTGGGTAGAAAATGAATCTTGTTGTTTGAAAATTCAACTAATGGTTAAACGTTAAATTAGTTGGTTAAAAATTCATTTTATCAGATGAAGATCCATGTTTTTAGTTGTAAATTAAATTTAACTATCTTGTTGAAAATTCAGCTGTTGTGTACAATAATCGTCTTTTTACTTTAAATTTTATAATTCTTTGTTAAAAATTAAACGTTTTTGTCAAAAATTCGTATTTTCGGTTTGAAAAGTCAATTTTATTAAAAACTGAACTCTTCTTGAAAATTTGACTTTTAGGTTTGAAAATTCATCTCTTTCGATAGAAATTTGATCTTTTTTAGTTAAAAGTGCAACAGTTTGGTCAAAAATTAATTAATTTTAGTTCAAGATAAACTATTTAAAATTAAAAACTCTTTTTCTTAAGATATCAACGTTGGTTACTTGTTTCGTTGAAAGTTCTAGTCAACAATTTTGTTTGAAATTTAATTATCCTTTTTTGAAAATTTAATTACTATGTTAAAAAGTCAAAATTGTTGGTCGAAAGTATGTCTTTTTGGATTAAATATCCTGTTTTTTTGGTGATGAAAAATCATCTTTCTTGGTTAAAAATGAACTTTTTTTGTAGAAAATTCGTCTTTTGGCTTGAAAATTAGCATTAGTTTGAAATTTCCTAATTTCGAGTTAAAAATTTAACTATTTCGTATAAAATTCGCTTTTTTTGGCTTGATAATCAACGGTTTCTTTGAAAGTCTTTTTCTTTTCACTGAAAAGTCGTCTTTAATTAGAAATTCAACTTTTTAAAAATAATTCCTTTTATTCGTTGAAAATTTGACTATTTCTTTGCTACTTCATTTTTTTTAAATGAATTTTTTAAACTGAAAATTTGATTATTCCAGTTTTGATTAAAAATGCATCTTTCATAGTTGAATATTCAACTATATGGTTGAAAATGCATCTCTGAAGGGTCAAAATTCAACTTTTTGGTTAAAAAGTCAATAGTTTTGGTTAAAAAGTCATATTTTTTGGTCGAAAATTCAACTAGTTTCTCTCTTTCTTGATAGAAAATTTGTCCTTGTGGATTCAAAATTTATCTGCCATCTAAATAATTCGTATCTTTGCCTTGAAAATTTAACACTGGTTGAAAATGTAGCCAATTTTGGTTGAAGTTCAATCTTCTTTGTTTGGAGATTCTGTTGAAAATTTTAACAATTTTTTTGAACACTTTTTTTGTCGAAAATCTAACATTATAAGTCAAATTTGTCCTTTTGGATATAATATTCATTTTTATTGGTATAAAATTCATCTTTTTGGCTTCAAAATCCAACCATTTTTTTTTGTTGATTGAAGATTGAACTCTTGATAAAGATTCATTTTTTAAAATTCAAAATTAATTTTTTTTAACTGTAAATTTAACTTCCATTTTTTGGGGGAAATTTATTTTGTTAGTTGCAAGTCAGATCATTTTATTGGAAATGCATGCATTGTATTGAAAATTCGTATTTTTTTGTAGAAAATTAATCTTCTTGGTCGAAACTTGATGTATTTGTTAAAAATGCGTCTTTTTGATAGAAAATAATTTTTTGTGATTGAAAATTCATATTTATTAGTTAAGGATTTTGTTGAAAACTCGTTTTTTTTTTTGTTAAATTTAACTGTTCTTTAATTTTAAACTAAGTTTTTTGTGGTTTAAACATCAACGATTACATTTTTTATTGCAAATTTATTTTTTAAGGGTTTCTTAAAATTCATTTTTCTGGGTTGAGCGGTTGAAGATTCATAATTTTTATTCAAAATTCCTCTGTTTGGTTAAAAATTGATTTTTTAACCTGAGATTGAGGAAAAACTAATAAAATCTTTAATTATTGAATTTTATCTGGCAAAAATTCGCACCATCATTTTTATTTGTTCCATATCAACATAACATTTTTTTTACTTATTTGTTGAACAGAGTACAATCCATTAATGGGCGGTTCCAGTTCCAGAGGCTATCGGCCCCAAAAACGAAGCTGTTGTGGAAAAGGAGGTTGCGGGTAATTTCACCATTTTTGATGTCCACCTGAAATTCTTTGCATTTACTTTTCCGTTTGACATCAGTTTTATATTTTTCTGTTAACATGCAATATTAAAATATTAGAAATTCTCTCGTACAAGGTTAGAAAAAATTATTTCAAGCCAAGCTTGTTTTTAAAGTCGATTAACAATTTTTATGTTTTGATCATAAATTTGTAATAAAATTATATTAATAAAAAAAGATCTGTTACCAAAATGCCGTGCAGTAAGAATTCTTACCTGAAAGAAGATGCACCATGGATCAATTATTCCCTTTTTGTTCGCTTAATTTTTGTTGAAGAATCGTGTAGTAAGAATAGGATGCCTTTAACATCTGTACAAATAACAATATTAAAATTTTGTTACAGCTTTTGAACTTTTTTCTTGAATTAATATAAACACGAATTTATTACCCATATGAAAACGTTTAATCCAAATTTGTTGACAAACATGTATGTAATATAAGACTGCCGCTGTCCTCGCTGTATTACGAAACGAATATCTTTATGCATATTAATTAATTTTTCCCATTGTGCCATGTAAAGTGTATGGGAAATTTGAACACTCTGTGAAAATGCAGTTAGGAGTTAATAATTATTTAGTAATAATAGTATTCGATACCTCCATGTTAAAAAAATGTCTCTTTCGGTGTGTGTGTCCAAAAACTCTGAATTTTAAAACGACCATATACCCAGAAATTCTCACAAAACAGAGAAAATAGGGTGAATTTTCGATAAAATAACGGAATAATTTCTTTAAAATAATATTACTATAAATACCATATTGAATTCAGTATAAAACACTTTAAATTCCTTAGATTTCGAGCCGAAATTTATTGCATTTTCAACAAAATAGTTAAACTTTTGAACGAAGAGTTACATTTTCAAACCAAAAAGACGAATTTTTTTAAGACAATCGAATTTTCAACAAAAAATCCATTTTCAATCAATAAAAATTACTTTTATACCATAAAAAATGAATTTTCAATCTAAAACGACGAGTTTTTAATGAAATAGTTGAATTTTCGACCAAGAAAAATGATTCTGTCAAAATAGTTGAATTTTTGAACGAGAAAGATACATTTCAAACAAAAAATGACTTTCAAAATAGTTCAATTTTCAACGTACAAAGATACATTTTCGACTTTTCCAAAGAAAGTTGAATTGTTTATCAACAAATTCATCTTCAACCAACAAAAAGGACTTTTGTACCATACAAAATGAGTTATCAATACAAAAGGACGAATTTTTTTTTAAACAGTTCAGTTTTCGATCAAAAAGTTGACTTGATCAAAATAATAGAATTTTCAACCGACAAAGATACATATTCAAACAACTAAACAAAACATATTGAAATTAAATAAAAACAATTAATTTTGAAGCCAAAAGATACATTGTTAACAAAAAAATGATTTTCCTGGAAGAAATATGACATATATTTTTTAAATGAATAACTTTATCAAAATAGTTAAATTTTCAATCTAAAAAGATACATTTTTAATCAAGTGGTGGAATTAAAAAATATATATATATATTAAAACTGAATTTTTAACAAAAAATAATTTTTTCACCAAGGAAGATGACTTTTATATCATACAAAATGAATTAGCAATCCAAAAGGACGAATTTTTAATAAGCAGTTTAATTTTCAACCTGCAAAGATACATTGAAATTTTCGGAATTCTGGAATTTTCTAGGTAAAAGTTTAATTTTCATCAAAAAATTAAATTTCCTCCAAGAAAGACTTTTATACAATAAAAAACGAATTATCAATCCAATAGGAAAATTTTTAACAAAAAAGTTGAATTTTCGACCAAAAAGACGAATTTTTTAGAAGCGGGTTATTTTTACCACAAAATTTAATTTTTAACAAAGAAAGATTACTTTTTCACTAAAATCCGTATTTTTAAACAGTTATCTTAAATTAAGAAAAAACTAGTCATTTTTTCAACAAAATAGACAAATTTTCAGTCAAAAATTAATATTAAACTAAATAGTTGAACTTCCGCCTTATATGGGTGTAAGTATGAGGCTTGTGTGTGTAAATGCGGTTGTTGAATTCACCCAAAAAATACGACTTTTTAAATAAATAGTAAAATCCTCAACCAAAAAGCTGAATTTTCTACAAAAAAAATTAAGTTTATAACCAAAAATACGAATTTTCAAAGAGTTTTCAACCAAAAAAGTTAGTTATTTTTAACCAAATTGTTTAATTTGAAACCAAAAAGACAAAATTTTCACCAAGAAAATTAATTTTCAACCAAAAAGACGAATTTTCAACAAAATACATCGATTTTCAACAAAATTGTCGAATATTTAATCCAAACAGATGAATTATTTACAAAAAAGTTGTATTTTCAACCTGGAAATTTTTTTTTTGATCAAAATAGTTAAATTTTTTACTAGGTAGTTGAATTCTTAACCAAAAATATGCATTTGCAATATTAATTTAATCAAAATAGACGTTTTTCAAAAAAATTCAATCCTCAACCAAAATAGATTATTTTACAATCAAACGGTTTCATTTTTACCAAAAACGGTGAATTCTCCGAATTATGTGAATTTCTTGAATTCTATTAATTCTATGAATTCCTTGAAGTCTATGAATTCCTTGAATTCTATGAATTCCTTGAAGTTTATGAATCCCATGAATTCTATGAATTCCTTCAATTATTCGGATTTTTTTCATATTTTCTGAATCCTCCTAAATTCATAAAATTCTCTGAGTTAAATTCCCTAAATTCTCTGAAATTCTCTAACTTCTCTGAATTTTTTCAATACTTTGAATTGTGTGAATGTTATGAATATTGTTTCAATATTGTGCATTTTTTTAATATCTGAATACCTTAAATTTTATAAATTCTCTGCAATCCATAAAATTCTTTGAATTCCTTGGAATTAATCTTAATTCTTTGCATTATTTTGAGGTGCTGGAATTTCAGGGAATTCGCGACGTGAGGAAGTTTCATCAATTATATATTAATATAATTCCTATATAATTCCATAAATTCAAGCGATTCAGATAATTCAAAAAGTTCTACGAATTCGGAGAATTGAGTGGAATTCGGATAATTCAGTGAATACGGAGGAACTGAGCCGATTTCAAGGAATTAAAAAGAATTTGAAATATTTTGAAAGTATGCCAATCAATTGAAAAGAATTTAAAAAAATACCCAGAATACAAAGAAATCAGAAAAATTCAAACGAATAGAATGTGAATTAAAACTAATTCTAAATAATACAATAATATACTAACTATTTTTTTTAATTAAAGTATTAATTTTTATTATTAATTACTAAATCCATAATATAGATTTAGTCTAAATAAATTAGTGTATATAAACAGCATATTATGCTGTTTGACACGTAAATATGGAGGTATAAAATTAATAATTAATAATAATTAGGAGACGACGGCACTTACATACCTCATAAGACATTACTTCACTATAAAACGATGACAAAAAGAGTTTTACTGCGCTTATTATCAAGTATCCGACGAGGGCGCCATTAGCCAGCTGTCTTACATTAGAATGAGTTTATTATCATTGTCACATTATTGATTAATTTGATAACAGCAAACTTAATTTCACTAGTAAGTGTAAGTAAATATATTACTCTAGTGGCATTAATGATTGAGATTCCAAATAAAGATAGGCTACTCATCAACTCAAGGAGCATAAAGATGCTTAGTGTTTCGTTCATTTTGAATATAAACCTGAAAAAAGGAACATGTTTTCAGAGGAAATATTTAATAATTAGAAAAAGGAGTCGTTTTGTGCCTAAAAACGGGGTTCTTGGCCTATTTATTAAGATAAAAATAAGTCGTTCAAACCTCCCTCTCCCATACTTTCCCCCTACTTCTCCTCTCCACCTCTACCTCCCCCTCAGAATCCCTGTTTCCCCTCCATCCCACTTTAACTCCCACACACCAACCTTCGCTTCCCCTTCCCCAACTTCTTCCTCATCTACTTCCCCCTCTTCTCAACCCCACATTCACATATCTCGCCTCACATCTATCAGGTTATAGGTACATAATGTACTTATGACCTGTGATTTCCTCAAAAACTTCCTAATTACCAGACAATCAGGGTGGCCACCAATCCGGGAGAATCGGGAGAAACTTTCACCGGGAGAAAACCGGGAGAGAAATATTACACCGGGAGATTTCCCGTATTTCATAATTCGTGCGTTTTGTAATTTGTTTAAAGTTCTCAATTAAAAAGCGTATAATTTTCAAAGTGTTTAGAATAATTAAAATTTAAAGGTTCACAATGTTTCTCGTTTTGAATGTCACTTAATACTACATGATATGATACTTATCAGGATGTACACAACGTAAATTAATCTCAAAAGTTGCATATCTTTAAAATGATTTATAAAATCAACAAAAAAAGATCTATTATTAGTTTCTATAAATCTTGGTGAAGGCTTCTAGGCACATTTAGGAAAAAAATATTTCAGGTTAAAATTGTTATCAACGTCTCATTTTATTCTTGGAAGGATTCTCTAAATTTATAATTGGGTTGATTTTATTTTAAGAAAAGAATTGAGAAATCATTAAGTTATTATTGTTATAAAGAATCATAGTTTAAATTTAAATTAACACCACCCCAAATAGAATTTCCCTAAAGAGAAAGGAAAAGCAATAACTTGAAATAACTATTGTTAAATAAACAATTTTACCCTGAATTATTTTTTTCTGAAGTGTGCTTAGAAGCCTCCATCAAGATTTACAGAAATTATTAATAGATCGTTTTTTGTCGATTTTATAACTCATTTTACAGATAAGTAACTTTTGAGATTGATTTTACGTAGTGCACATCGTTAATAATACATTTATCATCTTTAAAATTTCTGTAATTTTAATTGAAAATTTTGGCTTTGAATGCGCTATTCTAAAAGAATTTAATCTGAGGTTTTGAGACTAAAGCTTTTTTCTTTACTTAATTTTTAGATTAATTCTCGGAGGTTTCAAATTTTAAATTTCACAATATTGTAGTCTCAAATTCAAATAATTATTCAAAATGACAAGAACATTTCACTATTAAATATTCAAAAATTTCATAATAAAAGCCCTGATAGTCAGTTTTGAATTTGATAATTTTAGATGTAAATTTAAAGCCATTTCGAACTGCAAAGCATAAAATTGTGCAATTTCAAAAAAATCGAAACATATTACAGCAATCTTGTTGTTTATTATTTATTTTAATTTTTAATGTAATATCTTAAAATTTTCCAATTTTTAGCAATAAATTTTACTTATAAATCATTTTAAATTGAAAAATATTTTATTGGAAAATTTCAAGAGTTAACAATAGTTCTAAAGAAAGATTTGACATTAAAAAACTAAAAAATAGTTTTAAAATAACAAAAAGGCAAAAATTAAACTATGAACCTGAAATTGATGGAGCACTAATAAATAATTTCGGTAATTTTAGATGATTAAAATAATTTCGTAGATCTGAATTTACACGATAAACGCTTAATTAACAAATTTTCCCTTTCATAGGTTTTAATTTTGCAACTAAAAATGAATTTGTTCAATTTGGGAAAGTTTAATTAGCAATTAAAAAATTGTCAGCTCATTTTTAATGTTTCCCATTTAAAATACTATTTAGTTTGAAAGTTTGTTCAGTATAATTTAATTCATTATTTGATTTTATAAAAATTCGTTCAATTACCTTTAATGTCAAATTATAATTTCGTTATGTAATAACAATTTAACATTCTAAATTTTTCAGAAGCTTTGATTTTGAAAGATTTAATTTAATTTTCAATATTATATTTTAAATCTTGATCGTTTTAAATTTGAAATTGTTCAAATTTAGAAGCTTTCAATGCTTAATTATTTGATTTTGAACTCTTTTGAGTATAAATAATAAATTTTCAATTCCTATGCATTTTGAATGATATCTTAAAATATTCAATTTCTAAGGTTTTGAAATTACCGTAGTTTCTAAATTTTTAATCTGAAATCATTCAACTTCGTGATTCTTCAATTCAAAATAAATCTGTGTACTTTTCAGGGCTTTGAATTAGGAATTATACAATTTCATTCCTTTTTCTTATTAAATTGTCAAAAATCGTTTAATACTTTTTATTTTATTTTAGAAGCCTTCAATTCGAAACTATTAATTTTTTTTTTAAACTTGAACCTAATATTAACAAATTGGTAATTTGCATATTTTTCATGTTAAGAAATAAAAATTCGGGGACGTAAATGCGCAGTCTGCGCGCCTTAAATTACTGCTGGTGTGTAATAAACTGCATCTTTATGCGTTTTTTTTATCAGACACAAAAATTTTCTTAGCCTACTTATATGATTCAAAATCAATTGATTGCTTGCAAAATGGTTTTCTGATGCTTATCGATTTCCGCAATTGATCGTATATGTAAAAAACTGTGTTTCGCAAAGAAAGTTAATTTTTTTCTAAACCGGGAGCAATCACTAATATTTACCGGGAGAACCGGGAGACGAAAATTTGAAAAATAGTGGCCACCCTAACCATAGTTTTCGTATTTTTTCCTTAAGTTTTAAACCACGTTACCCGCCTTGTAAGGGTCCGTAAGTTTTGACCTCCCTGCCTCCCTCCCAACCCCCTATCTAACGTAATTTTTTTGGACTGAATTTTTGAATGAATTAATTAATTTCTGAATTTTAAATTAATTATTTTAATTGATATTAATTTTATTTAATTAATTTTAATTAATTTATATGTGAATTAATTTAGGGGTTGCTTAGAAATAACGTAAGAAGGTAGGGGGAGGGGGGGGGTGATCAAACTGACGAAGCAGTTCGAGCTTCAAACAAGCAGATGCGAACTTTCAAACAAAAAAGATGAATTTACCACAAAAAAAATGTAATTGTTGATATTTTAACTAAGGAAAGATTTTATTTTTAAATCAAAAATAGTTCAACTGAACCAAACGAGAGGCATTTTGAATAAAATACATTAATGCTCTACAAAGAAAGATTTTTGAGCCCATAAAGAACAACAATTTAATTCAAAATGTGAAATTTTCAAGTAAAATAATGTAATTTTCAGCCAAGACGATACATTTTGTATTATAAAAGACGAATTTTCAACCCATTAGTACATCAATTTTAAATCAAATAGTAAAATTTTCAAGCTACAAAAACAAAGTTTTTACAAATAGTTGAATTTTCAACGAAATAATTAAATTTCTAACAAAAAAGATTACTTTCCAAACAAGAAGATAAATTTTCTACTAAAAAAGATCGGTTGTCAAAAAATACATAAATTTGTTTAAAATGGTTCCATTTTCAACCGAGAATTAGTAGCAAAATACATACCCAAATAGTTGAATTTTTAAACTAGGAAAATCAATTTTTTACCATAAAAGAAATAGTTACATTTTCATTTGAAAAAAATAAAGAAAATGAATCTTTTACAAAAAAGTTAAATTTTCTACCAAATTGTTGAATGTCTAAGAAAAAAGACGAATTTTACATACTAAACAGTCGAGCTTTAAATCCGAAAATATAAAATTTTAACAAAAAAGTTTATTTTCAACCAAATAGTAGTTGAATTTCGAACGTAAGAAGATGAATTTTCAATAAAAAAATTTGAAATTCAAATATTTTAAAAAGGGTTAAATTTCAAAAAGTACACCAGATTTCAAAGATTTCAAAACATTTGAAAGGTTTTAAACGATTTCAAATTTGTTTAGAACGTTTCACAAACACTTCAAACATATTACAAAGATTTTAAAACTTTTAAAGATTTGCAACGATTTCACTAAGATTTCAAATATTTTAATGACTTTAAATGAACACAAAAGATTTCACAAATATTTCCAAAATTTCATCAAAATTTCATAGAGATGTTAAAAGAATTTCAAAGATTTCAAAAAGAGTATAGTACACTAGACTTCAAAGATTTCAAAACATTTCAAAGGATTTAAATAATTAAAAATTTTTTTGAATATTTTAAAATATTTCACAACGAATTCAAATATGTCTAATTTCAAACGAATACAAAAGATTTCACAAAGATTTCACAAATGTTTCAAAGAATCCTAATACAAAACATTTCAAAGATTTTAAACGAGTTCAAATTTTTTCGAAAATTTCAAAATATTTCACAAAAATTTCAAATATTCTAGTGATTTGAAATAAATATAAAAGATGTAGGAAAGATTTCAAAAGTATTTCAAAGAATTGATAAGGTTTTCAAAATATATCAAAGATTTCAGAACAATTTAAAAGTTCATAAACAAAGATTAAAAAAAGATTTCGCAAATATTTCAAAGATTTCAATGATTTCAAAGATTGTAAAAGATTTCAAAGAAATTCCAAGATTTCACAAAAATTTTAAATGCTTCAAAATATTTTAAAAGTTTCAGAGATTTAAAAAATTTCAAGGATTTCAGAGACTTTACAAAGATTTAAAAATATTCCCAAAGATTTCACAAAGACGACTTATTTTCTCAAAAAATCAAGAATATGTTTATTTATGATTCTGCTTTCTTTAGAAATTGTTTCGCAATAAAAAAATGAAATGCTTCATCATATACATGTAAAATTCACAGTTATTTGATAATTTGATGTAAAAAAAGGAGTCCTGGAAACTTGGAAAACCTGGAAAAGACCTTGAATTTTGTTCCTAGGAATCGCGGGACATCCTCTTTAAGAACTCTAGATATATAATTACCTTAATACATGTGCGTGATGTTGGACAGTTTTTCGAAATTTCATTCTAATATAAAACCACTCCTTTTTTATGGTACCCCCACCCCCACCTTTTATTATCATCAAAGACATTTCATTAATGGTATCTACAAAATTTCTTTGAACTACTCGTAATTGATGCGCACAGTGTACAAATAAAGATATCGAGAAAAAAGCAATCTCAAAATCGATAAAGATTACATAATAGCCTCCAACAGATTGGTATGTGTAAGCCAGAAGATATTGGAAGTGATTTTTATAATCAAAAGGTAAGCTTGAGTGAAAGGGCAGCAACTTTCCATTAAAATCGACTCTTGGTTGAAGTAGAGCAATTGTTACAGGAATGGTAGAAATAACAGACGCAGCAAAAATAAATTTTTGCTGCGTTTTTTCAGTTTTTTCCTGATTTTGAAAACCCTCCGTCATCTGCAGTAGTTTTTGCACTTTTCTGTTTAGCGAAATAAAGGTGGATGCTTTGATCCAGGCACTCACTGTGATATGAGTCGCGGGAAAAATATCCACAAAATTGACTAGACTAATTGAACTTCTGTAAATGTTTAACAAATCGAGGGCTGTGAAAGTTAGCAGCGAATAAGAAATAAAACGAAAGAGAAGATGTGTGCGCCAAAAGGGATTTGATTTTTCCAGTGTGATTAATCCCAGTACTTTTAAAATTGTCACATTCACGGTTAAAGGGTTCATTCTTGATGGAAAGTTGATGCAAAACTAAAATAGAAATATACCCCAAAGGTGTCACCACTAAGTACCGAATATGGAGTTTAAACATTTTTATTTAACTTGTTCTTTATTTGTGTAAAGTTTGTGAACAGAAGACAACTTTTCTTTTAATGACAGGGCGACCACAGACTAAGTACAGTAAAAAAAGTTTAAACAAATCTAACAGCACGGTTAAAAAAATTGATTTTATGCTAAAAAAAGAATTTTCAGCAAAATTGTTAAATTTTAAATGAAAGAGATAAATTTTCAATTAAACTTATGAATCTTTAAGCAAAAAATTGATTTTTAACTAAAGAGTTTAACTTTCAGCCACATAATTCAATTTTCAATAAACAATATTATTTCTGGGCTAAAAAGATTAATTTTTTACAAAAAAAAGAGTTTTCAACAAAAGAAATGAATTTTAAACTAAAAAATATCAATTTGGAACCAAAAATATAATCGGTAAATTTGCAGCTAAAAAAGTAATTTTCAACTAAAGAGATGAATTTTGAACTATAATAATGGAATATTTCACTTGATCAGTTAAGTTTTCAGTTTAAAAAATTAATTTTCAACTAAAAAGCGAATTTTTAACCAAGTAGTTATACATGCGACTGAAATAGTTTAATTTTCAGTTAAAAAACTTAATTTTCAAACACATGTCATGTCAATAAAGAACACGTATCTATTTAAAAAAAGTATTTCAGTGCACATATAATCTATCGGCTTGCATTTACAAGATTATATAAAATTCATGAATAACAAATAATAATTTTAACAAATGACGAATTTTCGAAAATGATGAGTCTTCAAACAAACAAGCAAATAAATAAATAATAATTTATAACAAAGTAGTTTATCCTTCAACCAATTAGTTGAATTTTCAACCAAGAAAAGTAATTTTCTATCTAAAAAAGGCGAATTATTAACAATTTATATACAGGATGTCCAAAAAGTCCCGGGACAGCCAAATAAATCCTCAGGTACAATTATTTTGGAGAAGGTTGAGATTATTAACTATTATTATTAATAAATAAATAAATAAAATTATTATAATTATTATTAACTTCATGGTTATTTCAAGTTCACCTTTGTTTTTTTTAAAGGAATGGCCCATTTTTGACATTGGCAATCGAAAGAGCGGAAAATTTTACGTTAAAAAGTGTAGTCAGGTCATAGGTAAGGTGTGAGCTTGATGGACGTATCAAGGTCATTCAAACTTCCATGTTGTCTGAACAATTTTTTCGCAAGCTAGCTTGTGAAAATCATTCTCTTACCCTACTTACTTACTTAAAAAATGTACATTAAATGTTGACTATCGAGTGACCTTGACCATGACCATCAAGGTCACATCAAGTTCACTCATTGTGTTTTAATTGAAACGACTCTGTTTGACATCGAAAATCGAAAGAAGGGAACATTTTACATTAAAAAGTGTAGTCAGGTCATAGGTAAGGTTTGACCTTGAT
>NC_046663.1:47154840-47214354 GCF_010883055.1 Belonocnema kinseyi
TATTCTATCAAACAGTTGAAGTTTCTGATAAAAATATAAACTTTCGATTAGAAATGGAAAAGTTCCATTCTAATTTTCAACCAAAAAAGGCGCATATTTAATAAAATATATGAATTTTCCACCCAAAAGTTGAATTTTCAACCAAGAAGATCAGTTTTCTATACAAAAGAAATAGTATGGGACAAAATAAATGCATTTTCAAGCAATTGTTGAATTTTCTATTAAAAAAAAAGATAAATTTTCAATCAGAAATAGAATAGTTAAACTTTAAGTTAAAAAAGTTATTTTTTAACCAAAATAATAACGAATTTTCAAGAAAATAAATAAATTTTTAATTAAAAAGATGAATGTACAACTATAATGATGATTTTTTCAACCAAAAAAGTTAATTTGAACAAAATCACTGAATCCTTAACCAAAACAGATTATTTATTGTCAACCAAAAAACTGTAAACAAAAAAATGACATTTTTACCAGAAAAAAGGAATTTTCAACCAGATGAAATAAATTTTCATCAAAAGAGTTAAGTTTTAAAGTTAAAAATATGTTTTCGAAAACATTTGACCATTCATTCCTGAAACGATTAATTTTCATCAAAAAAGGTTATTTTCAACCAAATAGTCTAATTTTCAACCAACAATGATTTTTTAGCTAATAAATAATTATCCAACATTTTAAATATTCAAGACAAAAAGACGCATTTTTGAAAAACAGGTGAGTTTTCATCCCAAAAATAAAAATTTAAAAGAAGAAGTTGAATTTCCAACACAAGAATATGAATTAACAACCAAAAGAATTGAATTTTCAATCCCAAAAAGACGAGTTTTTAACAAAAAATTCAATTTTCAACTGAAAAAGAAAAATTTTCCAGTAAAGCAAAAGAGATATGTATTAAGCGATTATTTATTGTTAATCAAACATTTTTAGCAACAAATGTGACATTTTTACCAGAAAAATATAAATTTTCAACCGAATATTTTCAAAAATCGTTGACTTTTTATCCGAAAAAGATTCATTTTCATCAAGAAAGAAAGTTTTCAACCAAATAGTTGCATTTTTAACTAAAAACTATCGATTTTGAACCAATAATGAATTAGTTCAACTTTTAGTTACAAAATAAATTTTATACGAAAAAGCGATGCTTGAAAAAAATATTTAAACCTTTAAGCAACAAAATAAATATTAAAATTACAAAAAAATATTTTTAACAAAATAATTAAATTTTCATTGGAATAGAAGAATTTTCAACTACAAGAGATGACTTCAGAACCAAAAATATAATAGTAGACCCTAGAATTTTCTGTTAAAAAGAATGAACTTTCTGTAAGAAACAAAAATCTTTCAAAACAGTTGAGTTGACTTTTCTACCAGTAACTATTAATTTCCAAACAATAATAAAATAGTTAAATTTTCAACTAAAAAATTTAATTTTATATAAAAAGACGAAGTTTCAACAAAATAGTTAAATCTTCAACTAGCAAAATTAATTTTAAACTAAGTAGTTCAACTTTCAACTGAGCAGTTGAATTTGCAACGAAAAACGATCCATTTTGAACCAATACTGAAATAGTTAAATTATAAGTTAAAAAAATTAATTTTATACCGAAAAGACGAATTTTCAACAAAATATTAAAATCTTTAACCAAGAAAATGAATTTTAAAAACAGTAGTTCAAATTTCAACTAAATATAGTAGTTGAATTTTCCACGAAAGACGATCAATTTTCAGACGAAAATATATTATTTAAATTTTCAGTTGAGGAAATTAATTTTCAAATAAGCAAAACTATTTTTTAATAAAATAGTAGAACTTTCATTCAAATAGTAAAATTTTTAACCAAAAGAGATAAACATTGAATTATAAATATAATAATGGACATTAGAGTTTTCTATTAAAAATAATTAATTTTCTCGAAAATAAATAAATAAAAAAAGCTTACAAAACCGTTTTTAAATTGAAAAATAAGATTTTTTAATCAAAATAATCAAATTTGCAAGCCAAAAAGACAAATGTTAAAAAAAGTATTTTAAGTTTTGACCAAAAAATATGACTTTAAATATTTGAATTTTTTATAAAGTAATTAAAATGAATTCTGAATCAAAAATATCGTATTAGATTAAAAAAAGAATTAGCTCTCATTCAAAAATAACTATTTAGATTTTTTTAAGCAAAAAAAGAAAAAATACAAGAGGAAATTTCTTGAAAATATGAGGAAAAGGAGGAATTCTTAAAAAAAAAGATGACTTTTTCTAAAAAACAAGCAACTTGAAAAAGAGGATTGTGTGGAAGCCCTGTTTAATCAATTTATTCAACCAATTGGGTGAATAATTAAATTAAAATAAATTATTAAAATTAAATTAATTTAAAATACATTAACCCACGAAGTATATACATGGTAAAAATCACGGTAAGTGCATAGTGGGTGTTCAATTCCCGAGCGTATTTAATCATGTATTGTTTAACCCCTATTGAATATTTTGTCACAATAAAATTATCCGATATATTTTAAGGTATCTTTTATAAGGTAGAGTTGATTTTATAGCCATTTATTTATTTTAAGTTCGTTAAAAAAATTATTGAAAAAAGTGAAAACTTGGGGGTTTTTACTTAAAAATTCATAACTCACGCATTTTTAATTATTTTAACCTGAAAATGTATGATTATACTTTTGAAATAGTGTATTTTCATAAAAAAAATATTGCAACATGGGTACTTTCAAAACAGATATTTATTTGCACAGTTGAAAATTCAATTTTATGATAAAATGATGAATCAGATTTTTTTCTTTTAAATCGATTCATTATTATAAAAATGGAGGAACTTTGACGTGCAATACTATAAAAACACAAGAAATTAAAAAAAAGAGACATATATAACTGCATTTTAACAATTATATTTTATTCAACACATCAACAGTTTGTGCAAAGACCTACGCGTTGATCATTGCAGATCGGACGCAGGAAAGAGCCGCAACGAGATTTAGTTTTTCTGTCCTTGTTGCGTCTATTGCCGTAAATTATAAGCCATTTACAAAGAAAAAAAAAGTATGAAATAGTCGAAAATAATATTTCATAAAACATACTTACGTTAGAATTGAAACAAAAATCAATAAAATTTCAAACAAAAAAATTGGCTTCAAAATTACCTTTTCACTCACTAAGTGCACACTGGGTTTAAGACACCCCACGATTTTTTTACCTTCACTTTCAGCAGCTACTGCCATTAGACTGACACTCAATTTTTTCGAATTGAGTAAGTTTTATAAGAGTTTGAAAATTGCTTAGGGTACCGTACACCCACAATGCACTGCAAGGGTTAAATTAAATTTAAAAAAATGTACTACTTATTTAAGTAGCAAGGTTGTATGAAGGCAGTTGAAAGTAAACAAAAAACAGTTTTAACATTACTTTTACTTTTATTAATCATTCGCCATCGTCGCTCATCGGTATAATATACATGAGACAATAGTATAATTGTTATAAATTATCTACAGACACATTGTTGTGTATATTTTGTGGTGTGTATGTATGTATCACTTGGGGGAGTTTTCCACAATACATTCCGCCTTCTTAATCAGGCAATCGCTGAACGGTCTAGAAACTCGAGTTTTTCATAATAAATAAATTATCACCTATAATAATATTTTGCTTTTTCGCATTATTTACAGAATGTCAAATTGGTGAGAAACGATCGCTTAAACCAAAAAATATTTATCAGCCTTCGGTTATTATACTTGTAAACTATAATGTACACCTTGCTAATCCAAACAGCCAATCGTCAGCCGAAAAATTTCACAAATTTCTTTGAACTGCGAGTTACATAGAAAATGCAGCTTCTTCAAGTTTTCGACTTCCTGACATATTTTCATTAATGATATGAATTACTTTTTCTTTCTACAAAGTACTTTTAAAACCTTCTACTCTTGGATAACAGAAATTCTGTACTGGAAGAAACTTATGCAAAATATTAATTACAATCAAACCTTTTTCATTTTTTCTAATCCTAAAGCGAAGACGAGGATCCACATGGATTGATTGACCCAATTTTGATACAGAAAAATCATCGAATGGTTGGCAAATCGTATCAAAATTTCTTAATGTGCATGTGTGCTTCAATTTACATTTTTTCTTCTTTTATTTAGAATAAATTCTGAATTTTTAATATCCCATTTCATCCCGTTTATGTACATAAACGATATAAAATGGAATATCTTATTGTTTTTTTTTTTTAAGAACCAACCATACGATATTCCGTTTAATGATAACTCTCTAGTCAAAATACACAGATATTATAATTAACGCGCATTTAAGTTATATATGTACATTCTTTTCGGCAATGCGCAGTATCCTAGGAGTGCCCATTTCTACTGAATATCAGATCAGCTTGGATGGACTTTTTCAAAATATTATTCATTATCTTTCTAAAGATACAAAATCTCAAATGAATGATTTCAAACACAAAAAGCAATTTTAGTTCATCAAGCTTTCAGATTTATCATTTTCTAGAATATGATTCTCGAACAGATGCAATTTTGAACAGAGAATGTTTTTTTCTCTTATCTAATTCTCCTAGTTTATATTCAGAAAGTTTACCAAGTGGCCGCAAAACTTTAGTTTCAAAATTCCCTTCACAGGCCAGAATTCGAATATTTAAACATTTTTATTATATGGAATATTTTAGACATTAAATAAAAAATTTTATTTATTGAATACTAGCTTTACTGAACGCTAAAGTCATTAAATCAACATTCTTGAAGAAAGTTAATTAAAAATTGGAACATTTTGAAGTTTTTTTCTGGACAGTTATTTAAAGTTTCTCTTAGAAGCCTTCCGTAAAATATATAACACACTTTTTTCCCAATTTCTTATCCTTCGTCTCCTCATATAACAGGCTGTGATTTTTGGTGTTCAGAATTAAAGAATTTTGAATTGAAAAGTTATAAAAGTGCATACATTTCAAATTTAAATCTTCAAAATTGAATAATTTTCAAATTAAATAATTTTTCATTGTAATTCTACAGAATTTAAGAATTTGAAATTTAAAATAGTTCAAATTAAACAATTTTTTATTGTAAATCTTCAAATATGTAGAACTTCGGATTGAAAATCTTTGAAATGGAAAAGTTTTTAATTTGAAAAATTAATAATAGAAAATTACTCAGTTTCAGGTTTTACAATTTAATATTCTGCAACATTGATGATTTATATTTGAAAATTCTTTATTTTGGAAAATTTAGAATCGAAGACTTCAAAAGTCAATTCTAAATATTAAAAATGGCAAAACTTTGAATAGTAATTCTTTAAAATTGAAAATCTTTGAATTAAAAAATTAATAAATGAAACTTATGCAGTTTTAAATTTTACAATTAATCATTTTGTAATTTTGATGATTAAAAATTTGAAATTTCTATAACCTTTATAATATGAATCTTGAAAGTTTTCTATTCAATATTTTCAAAATTTAAAATTTTTCAATTCTCAATCTTTAGAATTGAAAAGCTTTTAATTACAAAAATTAATACATGAAAATTACGCAGTTTTGAATTTTACAATTAATCATTTTGTAATTTTGATGATTTAAATTTGAAATTTCTTTAATTTAGAAGATTTATAATCGACTTTTTGTCTTCAAAATAATATAAATTGACGAATTTTCTGTATAAATCGTTAAAATTTAATAGTTTCCAATTGTACATTTTCAAAATCGAATTATATAAAAAAAACGTTGAAGATGACATCGAAAATGGAAAACACAAAAAGACAAAAAATTCCAGAATTACTCTAAAAAGTATTTCTTTAAAATAATTTTTTTTACTCAATAAAACATAACTTTGAAATGAAGAAAATCATTTGAAATGAAAGAAAATTTTTTTAATTAACAAAAAAAAACATTTCTCTGAAACAAAGAAATTTCATGTAACTAAGAGAAATTTCTCAAAGAAAAAAAATGATTTTATAGAGACCGTTTCTTTAAAATGATTTTTTTTACTTAATAAAAAAAACTATTTTAAAAAAACCGTTCCTTTAAAATAATTTTTTTTACTTAATAAAAAAAAACTCCCAAAATGAAGAAAATCATTTGAAATGAAAGAAAATTTTTATTGTAACAAAAAACATTGCTTTGAAACAAAGAAAAGACGGAAAATTTTTATAGTAACAAAAAAAACATTTCTTTGAAACAAAGGAATTTCAAGTAAATAAGAGAAATTTCTAAAGTAAAAAAAATATTTAAGAAAAAACCGTTCCTTCAATATATTTTTTACTTAATAAAACATATCTTTAAAATGAAAAAAATCCTGTGAAATGAAAGAAAATTTGGGTAATTCAACAAAAAAATATTTCTTTGAAACAAAGAAATTTCATGTAACCAAGAGAAATTTCTCAAAGTAATTTAATCATTTATTTCTCACTATCTAATTATTTTCCAGAATATTCTCGAATTTTTAGTCTTTTTTTCGATTTTCGAAATTGCTCCATTTTGATCATATTTACGATTGAAACATTTCCACATGCCCCCCCCCCCATCTTACTCAAAAAGCTGTTAATTAATTTATGGATGGCACCTTAGATACAAAAATATCCTGATTTTTTCAAAGTTTTTTTCTTCTTCAAAATGCCTTACTTTTCCCGCAATTTCCAAATTTTCCCCATAATGCGACCAACCTAATTTACATTATATTTATATCTGGCAGATTTTCTATACAATAGAAATAGATAAATTAATTACATTGAATTTGAGCGGTTCTAGGCCAAATTATGCTTGTTAGGTACATATTTGTGCGTAGAAGAGATCGATCTGTAAAAAAAAAACACCTCAAAATATTCCGTATGATTTTTAAACCGAAGGCAGTTGTTGTAGCTTTGTACAAAAAAGGGGGGGGGGGGGCAAGACAATAATACCGGCAGTTTTGTCAAGACAAAAATACTTATAAAACAATTAATTTATAAAAAATTAATTCTATAAGGTTTTTGTTTTTAATGTCAAATGAGATTACTGAAGTGAAAAAATTCCGGAATAGGATAAATAATGAGTCAATCTCTCCACTAAACGTCTAGAAGAGTATTTGTTTTATAGTTTTCGACGGCGATTTTTTCTGCACACGCCGCAACTAGAAGCACATTTGCACATCATTCCTACGATGCAATCACAATCTCAAGTATACTCCTTAATTTTCCTTATCGACTACAATGCGTACGTGTTAATGATGTGTAAATTAAAAGCTAATGACTAATCAAACTTTGTACAATGTATACAAAACCATGTGATATGATTATACATCTTAATATAATGCATCGCTAATATCATTTGTTCAGCTGGAAGAAATGCATGCCGATTATTCTGTTACTGCTGATCTTTCCTTCAAATTTCGGAACCTATTTTTGTTCAAATATTATATTTATTATTTTTCGCGGTATTGAATAATTAAAAAAAAGCAAGTGTATTGAACACAATTTGTTCGGCAGATACCGTATTAAATGCTTTTTTTCGTAGATAAAAAAAACTTTTTTATCTACAGAAAAAATTGAAACATGGCACAGTAATCGGCTACTTTTATATGAAAATAAAAAATTTAAAAAAACACTATACCTGGTGTACCGACACTTCGGCAATTGAGGATCTTTAAAAAAAATATTCATTATTTTTTTTTTTTTATGAATCTTAATCACTCTGTTCAGAAACTAATGAATAAAGAGTGAAAGAGAAGTCACGGGAATGAGATTCAACGTATGTATCTGAGTGTTAAGCGTAATAGATGCAAAAAGAAAAAAATATATATATAATTTTACAGTCTTTGTTTTTTGAAAATCACACAAGATTCAGATGAAAAAAATGTAATGCTAACAATACTGTCGTAATCGAAAGAAACGACATGATTAAGTTACGTGTTGTACGATTGGCAGCCATTATCGTGCAACGCAACAAAAGATAGCTTCCTCAATAAACGAAATTTATTTCCGTGGATTTAAGGTGGAGCTGAGATTCATCAGTAATTATTTACAATGTAGTTTTAGTACAAGGAGTGCCAGTCGCGTGCACCACAAATCATTATTTTAGAAAAGGTGATCGTTTATGTCCAGAAAATCGAACAAACAAATTGTGTTGCACGCGGCTGGTGAGGGTAAGTAGTTTTTGCCTGTCTTACGGCCCTAGTCGACTGGTAAGTCCATGACATTAAACAGCCCTTACGCCAGGATTCACCACTTTCAACAGGCGTTGACTGACACAAGTGCCTGACTGACATAAAGTTTTTATGTCATTTTTTTTCTTCGGTTTCCAGGAATCCTACAAACTGTACAAAGGATTAGGAACGTAGTTCGGCGTGAATGATACTGTCAGTCATATCAGACAATGACTGACCCTGTAAGTCATGTCAGCTAATGACTGACCATTTAAGTCATGTCAACCAATGACTTGACACTTTCAGTCATTCTGGTTAATGACTGACCCTGTAAGTCATGTCAGTTAATTACTGCTACTGTAAGTCATGACAGCCAATGACTGACTGTAAGACAAACCGGGCCAATGACTGACACTGTAAGTCAAGCTCGTCAATGACTGACATTGTAAGTCATGTCAATCAATAACTGACCCTGTAAGTCATGACAGTTAACGACCGATACTGTCAATAATTTCAGCCAATGACTGACAGTGTCAGTCATATAAATCAATGACTGACTCTGAACGTTATTCCAGTCATTGAGTGAACCTGTAAGTCACGATAATTAGTGACTGACCCTGTAAGTCATTCCAGGTCAATGACTGACTCATGTCAGTCAATGACTAACTTCTGGTGAGCCCTGCCTTACGCGAATGGAAGTAGACCAGCGATAATATCTCAGTAAGTTGTGACAATCGTTGTCATCGAAGGCCTTTTACTGCTGTTTCTTTATTTTCTAGAAAAGACTTAACTATCACGAAGGTCGCTTAATCGACTGGACTCGGGCGTAGCATTTGGATTATTGCCGCTCATGAAGAGACTGTTCAACTTGTTGTATCTCTGACTTCCCGAGCTGCTCATTGTGTTGGTAGCAGATGAACTGTGCGGCGGGTATCCAACGTTTCTTGGGAAACTGGGCACTTTATCTGCAAAAAGAAAAAATAATCCCATTATTTACAGTTTAATAATAACTTGAAAAGTTTGATAATCACTCTCATATTTCCGACAATTCTATTATTTAGTTGAAAATTTTATCACTTTGTTAAAAATGCAACTATTTTGTTAAAATGTCATATATCTTTTGGTAAAAAATTCAACTACTTGGATGGAAGTTGAATTAATTTGTTAATAATTCATATTTTTGGTTGAAAATTAACATGTTTGGTTAAAAGCTCAAGTATTTTCTTGAAAATTTGCTTCAAATTGGGTTTAAAATTACCTACTTTTACTGAAAATTACTCTTTTTTTGTTCATAATAAAGCTACTTAGTGAAAAATTTAACTATTTGGTTGTAACTGAACTTTTTTTAATTAAAAATTCATCTTTTTGGTTTAAAAATTCATCAATTTGGTAGAAAATTAAACTATTTCATTAAAAACCATTTTTTTCCTACAATTTATATTGTTTTGCTTAAAAAATCTACCATTTTGGTAGAATTTGTTTTTTTATGAGAAATAATTTTTTAACGAAAAATGTACCTATTTCATTTTTGGTTTAAAATTAACATTTTTAATTGAAAATTGATCTTTCGAGTTGAAAATTCTTGCATTCTGTTGAAAATTCGTCTTTTCTATTAAGAAATGAACTGTTTAATTGTAAATTAAATTTTATGTTGAAAATTCATATGTTTTGTAGAAAAGCTCGTCTTTTTGCCTGCAAAATTGACCATTTTGGTAGAAAATTAAACTATTCATTTGAAAACATAACTAACTTCTAAAAATATTTGTTCATTCAGTTGAAAATTTATATTTTTAGTAAAAAATTTAACTATTTGGTGAAAACTCATGTATTATGTTGAAATTCTTTTGTTTTGGTAGAAAATTAATCTTCTTTGTTTAAAATAATTATTCTAGTTGTAATTTCAAATATGTGGCTAAGCTTTGAACTCTTTTGTTAAAAATTTTTTTGATTTTTTTTCAAGATTCATTCATTTAGTTGAAAAACTAACTATTTTAATTGAAAATTGATCTTTCCTGCTTGAAAATTCATGAATTTTCTTAAAAATGAATTTTTTTTGGTTAAAGATTGATTATTTTAGTAGAAAATTCAACTATATGGTAGTACATTAACTTTTTGTCGAAAATTTATTTGTTTTTCATTCAACAGTTTGATTAAAGAATTAAACTATTTGATTATAAATGAACTTTTTTGGTTAAAAAAATCATATTTTGGGTTTTAAAATTTAACAGTTCTGCAGTTAAATCCTCTTTTTGGGTTCAAAATTAAACAATTTTGTTGAAAGTCCATGCGTTTTGAGGAATTTGTTTGTTTTTGTTTAGGGAAAAACTTAAACTTTTGATAGAAAATTAATCTTTTTGGTTGAAGCTTTAATTATTTGGTTGAAAATTTAACTAATTTGTTGAAAATTTTAATATTCTTTGAATAATGATATTTTGTAAGATTCACCTCTTTGGTTACAAATTTCAATATTTCATTTCTTGTTAAAAGATTTTCCTCTTCAAAATTTTTAAAAATAAAACCTTTTTGTTAGAAAATGTTCTGTTTTGTAAAAAATATAACTATTCTATTTTTTTGTTGGGAATTTATACCTTTGGTTGGAAAATAATATTTAGTTAAAAATTCGTTGTTTTTTAAATAGAAAATTCATTTTTTAGGTTGAAGATTTCACTATTTAGTGAAAAATTCATGTTTTGTAGAAAATTATTTTTTTTTGTCTTTGAAATTTAACAATTTGGTAGAAAATTGAATTATTAATTTGAAAACTTAAATCTTTTGTAGAAAATTTGTTTCATTTTTGGTTGGAAATAATTTTTGAACTGGAAAATAGACTATTTAATTTTGAAATAAAAATGTATCTGTTTTAGCTTAAAATTCAACTATTTGGTTAAAAATTCATGTATTTCGTTGATTTATTTTTTTAAATAGACAATTAATCTTCTTTGAAGAACCTTAAAGATCTTTGGTTGAAAAATTAACTATTTTCTTGAAAATCCGTTTTTTTATGAAAATTAATTTTTTTACCTTAAATCTAAATATTCCATTTATGGTTGAAAATCGGAATTTTTAATTGAAACTTGATATTTTCTAGTTGAAAATACATCATGTTAGTTGGAAATGCAAGAACTTGGTTGTAAATTACATTTTTCGTTGAAAATTTATCTTTTTGGTTTGAAAATTCAACAAGTTGGTTCAAATAACAGAAAAAGCTTATCATTTCAGACTAGATGGAAATAATTTTAAAATTAAATTTGTCTTCTGAAAAAAAATCAACTCTCTCATCTCTCTTGCATGGTAACTATCTCTGATGATAATACAGTTTCCTTTAAATTACTCTTATCATAAATGTAATGCCTGGCTTGAGATAGCGTCTATTTTTGAAAAAAAGATTCTTCTTTCGATATGTCTAATAGTTTAAACTCGACCGTCAATCGGAAGTCGTTCGATTCCCAGTGGAGCAAATAGAGCAGATCTTTTTCCGAAGAAAAAAATGTAATCCTAGTCCAGAATATTTGATAATTTTACCTTTACTTCTAGTGTGCCTCAGTCTTTCCTGCGAATTCATAGAACCGCACTGCCTGTAATTGCTGTCGCTGCTATACGTCGGCGAAGCAGTCCTGTTTGTTCTTCTGCGTGGACTTCTATTATTCCTGGTTCTCGAACTGCCCCTGTTGTGCGTGCAGGCAGGTTGAAACTGGTTATTATACTCCATTGTGTCAGCATACAAACAGCTGGATTCCGAACATGAGCAACACATGTCCGAATGCGTATTCGAGTCGCACGATTTCCGATCCCACTCATCATTTTCCGGCTGGTAAAGATTCTCATTTCTAAACATCTCCTCATTGTGTCGATAGACCTCGTCATTCAGACTGCTGAGTTGCTCCATTCGCGGATTGGTATGATTGGTACGCTTGAAGGCATCATGACTTCTGTAATCTTCCGAGGCCCCATTCTGATGACCGTAGATCACCGAGCCGCTCTCGTACTCATTCTCTTGCGGCTTGAATTCATAGTGACTGAATCCTTGAGGAAAGGACGGGACGGGTGGAGGATTCGTTTGAGGAGGTACAGTTGTATACCTGCCCTGCTGAACGCTTCCATGTAAGCTACTAGCTACCTCCGGATGACCTGGGCCGTTCCAAGGCATGGGCGAGGAAGCGAAACAACTTGGTCCAACTCGGACAGGAGGAGTCGGCGGACTCTGCGAGTTATTTGAAATCGAGCCATCCATTTCATTCTGAGCGCTCCTCTTGCCCAGATGAGGACTGAAGGCAGCAGCCGATTGATGTTGGATTCTGGCTGCGAGGGAATTTGAAGAAACAGGCGGCGGATGCTCCGGTGGCGGTGGTAGCATGTCACACCAGTTGGGCATCGTTTGCGAGTTGCCATCGTTGATCGGTATCCTGTACTGAGGTCTTCTCTGGATCTCAGCATTCTCATCAGTGTAGACACTACTCGTGTTATCGCTGCTCGGAGAGAGCGTCGACTTGTTCTGGTCTTGATTCGAGTCAAGACTAGAATAGTCAGGTTTAACACACGAATCACTGGAATTCGACTTCTGTCCACTCGTTTCCATCGAGTCGGGACTTCGATTCCCGACACAGAGAGTCGTGGTAGCGTAGGGTTCCGGAGGAGCTTGTATCTGTTTTCTTGTGTTGTAAAACGTCGTTAGGTTCACCTCGGCGTACTCGGATCCACCCATACTCACGATTCCGGGAGCTAACATGGGCTGATTGTTCAGCAGCTTCGTTTCACAATCCTTGTCGTTGGAACCTTGAAGCGTGTTGGTGGGTCTCCAACCGCGTTCCAACCAGAGCGTGTCTTTGTTCAGTGGACATATGTCATTGGCCGTTCCTACCGGGACGCTCAAATGCCCGAGCTGTTTGCTCATAGCTTGCTTTCGCTTGACGTAGAGGACACCTACGAGGGCCGCTATTATGGTGAATACCATCAGGATCATTAGGATGAGGAACCAGGTTTCTCGGAAAACGGACATGCCTCCGTGGCTGGGATCAGTTCTGGGCGGCATTTGAGTCAATTGACCGGGATCCATGTTCAAAAGAGTTGGAGCTGAAAATGGACCCAGGCCTATACGAGTCAAGCCGGCTACTCTTGCTGTGTATAGGCCGCCGGTTGTCAAACTGTTTATAATTACTGATGTTGTGGATGCGTTCAATGACATCTGTCCGAGTATTTTGTTACTGCTGTTGCTCTTGATTTGAATCTAGAACAAGAATGGGAGTGGAATAATTAAAAAGATGGTAGCGACAATTGTCAAATGAAATGCAGATTTTTTGATGATTTTTATATGAAATTTTGAAGCTTTTTTAGGATTTCAAGTTTGAGGATTGAATTTTTTCAGATGATGAAATTTGATCTTATGATTCCAGGGATTTAAATTAATGTTTTCTTTTTAAATTAATTTAAAGATAATATTTAGAAGGATTTAAAATGATTTTCTTTATTTTACAACATTTATCTTAAGAGAGTATTAAAAAATATTTTAAAACATATAGAAAGATTTCCAAAATTATCAAAAATTAATTTTGCAGATTTTTTGAAATTTTTTAGAAAAAAATCGATTTTTTTAAGGATGCTTGTTAGTTTTTTTTTTAATTTGAAAAATAATAAAAATGCAAAAACTTATAACATAATCTAGATTTTTCAAGATTTCGAAACAAAAATTCGAAGTTTTTTGACAATTTGGAAAGGTTTCAAGGTAATAAGGGCATATTTAGAGATTTAAGATTCATCGGCAAATTTATAATGATTTTTTTTTATTAATTAATTTTAAGAGAATACTGAAAAAGATTTGAAAATATTTCCAACGTTCTCAAAAAATAAGAATCTGGCAATTTTGTTATATTGGCAGAATATTAAAAAAAGTTTGAAAAAATTCGAATAATTTTAAATGATATTTAGAAGGTTCAGATGTTTTGGAAAGATTCAGAAATAATTTAAAATTTGATAAAGTTTTTAACTAAATGTAAATTTTGAAAGTTAAAAAGAAAAATTGTGAAGCTTTTTGAAAAAATATTCGGAATTTTTTTTTAAATTAGAAAAATAATTTTAAAAATTCAGACATACCAAAATCTAAAATTTTTAAAATTTCGAATTAAATTTTTGAAGTTTTTTGAAAGTTATGAAAGGTTTCAAGATAATAAGGGCATATTTAACGATTTAAGATTCCTCGGAAAATTTTTAATGTTTTTTTTTTGTTTGAAAAAATTAATTTTAAGATAATATTGGAAAAGATTTGAAAATATTTCCACAATTCTAAAAAAAAAGAATTTGGTAATTTTTTTATATTGGCAAAATACATAAAAAATGTTAGAAAAAATTCGAATAATTTTAAAAGATATTTAGAAGGTTCAGAATTTTAGAAGAAATTCAGAAATAGTTTAAAATTTGATTTTTTTTAACTTAATGTAAATTGTGAAAGTTAGAAAAAATGGTGAAGCTTTATAAGGAACTGAAGTTGAAAGATTGTATTTTTTTAAGGTAATAATTTGATAAAATTTCCGGAAGTTTCTTTTACAATTTGAAAAATAATTTTTAAAATTCAGACATAAGAAAATCTAAAATTTAATAATTTCGAAGTGGAATTTTGAAGCTTTTTGAAAATTTTGAAAGGTTTCAAGATAATAAGGAAATATTTAAAGATTTAAGGTCCCTCGGAACATTTTAAATTATTTTTTTATTTTGAAAAAATTAATTTTAAGAGAATATTGAAAAAGATTTAAGAATATCTACGCAATTTTCAACAACAACAAAATCTGAAAGATTACAAGGGAATTTTTATTTTTGCATAATATAAAAAAATGGTAGGGAAAATATCGAATAATTAAAAAAGATATTTAGAAGGTTTACAAGTTTTTAGAAGATTCCAAAATAATTTGAAATTTGAAAAGATTTAAAATAAAATGTAAATATTGGAAGATTTCGAAAAAAATTTGGTAAGCTTTTTAAGGTTTTGGATTTGAATTTTAAAGATAGAATTTTTAAGATAATAAAATTTGTTCTTAAGATTCCAGGGATACACATTATTATTTTAAAAAATTAATTTAAAGAAAATATTTTAAAATATTTGGAAACATTTCCTAAAAATTCTGAAAAGAATATGGAAGATTTTAAAGCGAAATTTCATAAAACATTCTAATAAGTTTAACGAATAATTAGAAGTTATGAAAGAATAAAATTTTTTTTATTTAAAACATTTATTACTAGAGAATATTAAAAAATATTTTTAAAAGTACCGAAAGATTTCCAAAATTACCAAAAAGAGTTTTGCATATTTTTTTCAAACTTATAGGAAAAATTCGAATCATTTGAAAAGATAATGGGATTTTTTTTTATTTTGAAAAATAATTTTAAACAATCAGACAATTTGGATTTCCAAAATGCTGAAAATAAACGCAATGTTTTTACAGATTTAAAAATAAAATGTAAAGCTTTTTAAGAATTTATAAATGATAAAAACAATTTCTTAAGATTCCTGGGAAAATTTTTAATAATTTTACAGTTTGGACAATAAATTATAAGAGAATACTGAAAAATATTTTTAAATATTTCCAAAATTGTAAAAAAAATCGAAATATTTTGGGGCAATTTTTTTATTTTTGCAGAATATTGAAATAATGATAGGAAAAATATAACTCGTTTTTAAAGAAATTTAGAAGGTTTAGAATTTTTAAAAAAATTTAAAATGATTCAAAAATAATTTAAAATCCATGCAATCTAAAAAAATTATAAACTTTAAAAGCTTCAAGAGAATAAAGAAATTCTGGGAATAATATTCTGAATGATTTTTTATATAAAAACATTACTTATTAATGAATATTTCAAAATATTTATAAAAATCTGAAACATTTCAAGTCAATTTCTGTAATTTTAAAAGATTTTTCAAATTTGTTAAAATAAATTGACTCAGTTTAAAAGGAAAATAAAAATTTCATTTCTTTTGGTAGAAATTTCATCTTTATTTGTTTAAAATTCAAATTTTTGGTTGAAAATTAATGTATTTTGATTGAGAATTAAACTATTTTGTTAAAAATTCATTTTTTTCTTAGGAATTCTACTCTCCTTGATCTAAATTAAAAATATTGTTTAGTTGAAATATTAGTTATTGCATTTTCCGCTGCGAATTCGAATTTTTTGGTTGAAAATATAAACATTTAATTGAAAATTCGCCTGTTTGGTAGAATATTGAATATTTTTCGTATTATATTAAACTGTTTGATTTAAAATGAGCCTTCTTCTTGAAAAATTCATATTTTAGGTATAAAAATTGTATTATTTTGTAGAAAATTTGTCTCTTTTGGTGAAAATCTTTTTTTTTTTTAATGCAACTGGTTGTAAATTCTTCTTCTTTTGATGAGTTCAACTGTTTACGATTTGAGTAAAAATATTTTCTACTTGAAATGTCAATTATGCATTACATTCTTAGTCGAGAATTGATCTTTTTTTGGTTAAACATTCAACTCTTTGTTTGAAAAATAACTTTCTTGTTAATGCTTTAATCTGACACATCAGAAATATAAAAAAATCTTTTTAAATTTAACAATAACCGTAGGAAAATTCTATTTGTATAACCTGAAAAGCATATAAAACTCATAAACTTGAAAAACAAATACGAGACCTTGCTGCCCATTCATCGCAGCTTATTCAGCAATTTCTGGTGACAAACGACCTTCACCAGAAATTGCTGAATAAACTGCGCCAATTAGCCAGTCTCCATAAAATCCTGACTTATGAAAATCTATTTTTCTCCTCAAATCAAAAAATTACGCGAGCTAATAAAAGAAAATTCAGTTCTTTCTCATACCTTGTAGCCAACGAGTTGTCCATTTTGTGAATCTTTAGGCGGAGGTGCCCATCTGACAAATGCAGATGTCACATTGATCATTCCAACGTGAACATTTTCTGGTGATCCCGAGGGTATATCTTCGAGTGTTGTAGCTAATTTTACATTGCTAGGTCTTCCCTCGATTGTTTTGTAGAAAGGAACGAGAAAAAATTCATAGCGAGTGTACTTTTTCAAATTTGTCAAGACGTAGCTAGTAGCACCAGCATTCAAAACTGTAACCATTTCATATTCGGGTTTCTCTGATAATTGACGATATCTTATGTAAAGACCTTCAACCAAGTCTGCGGCTCCGAGAATCTGAAAATATTAGATTTTTTTGTTTTTTGTTCAGAGAATCTTACAATTTCATGCCTCGGGCACACTTTTCGAGATCGAAAATAGTGTAAATAGTGTTTAAAAAAAATAGTTTCAAGATAGTGCTTATAAAATTTTGAAGTATTAAAAATTAACCTTAATCTTTATTTAAAATGTTATTATTTAGTTTATAGGAAGAAATTCCAAATAATTTTGGTTGAAAATTGATTATTTCTTTGAAAATTCAACTGTTCCGTGGAAAATTTAATCATTGGACTGAAAAATGTTTCTTTCTAGAATAAAATTATTTTTTAATATTAAAAATTCAACTATTTTGTTAAACATTTATCTTTTTGGTATAAAAGTTCATCTCTTTTTGTAGGAATTTTTCCTTTTTGGTTAAAAATACAACGGTTTGATTAAAAATTAATCTGTTTCTGATAAAAATTACTTTTTTTGTTGAAAATGTACCATTCCAGGTTGAAAATAGAATTGTTTTGTAGAAAATTCGTAGTTTCTGCACGAAAATTTAACAATTTGTTGAAAAATTTCACTATTTGGTTGAAAATTCATCTTTTTGTTAGTAGAAAATGAGTTTTTCTCGTTAAAAATCAAGCACTTTGTTGAAAATTAGTTTTTTTGGGTTAGAAAGTGATTTTAACTACAAAATTTAGTTTGAAAATTCAACTGATTAGTTGCAAATTAACTTTTTGGACGTCGATTCATATTCATGGTTTGAAAATTGGTATTTTTGGCTTGAAAATTCCATAATTTGATAAAAAAAATGTCTTTCTAGACTAAAAAATTCTTTTTCATTAAAAATTAAACTATTTTTTTAGACATTAATCTTTTTTGTTTGAAAATTAATTTTTTTTCTGTATAAATTTCACCTTTTTGGTTAAAAATGAAACGGTCTGGTTAAAAATTAATCTAATTCGGTTGAAAATGAACTTTTTGATTGAAAATTTACCATTTCGGGTCGAAAATTCAACTTTTTTGTAGAAGATTCCTAGTATCGGCTCGAGAATCTAACAGTTTGTTGGAAAATTTAAATATTTGGTTGAAAATTCGTCTTTTTTTTTGTAGAAAATAAATTTTTTTGTCAGAAATGAAGAACTTGGTTGAAAATTAGTTTTTGGACTAAAAAGTAATTTTAAACTGAAAATCTAAATATTTAATTCAAAATTGAACTGTTTGATTGTTCTCGACTTGAAAATTTGCCCTTTTGGGCATAAAAATTCAGCGATTCGGTACAATATTGAATTTTTTTGTAGAAAATTTGTTTTTTTATTTATTGAAAACTAATTCTTCGGAAGGAAAATTTAACTGCTTCACTTTTGGTTCCAAATTGATCTTTTTTGGTTTTAAAATACAACGATTTAGTTAAAAATGTTAGAAATTATAAAAACATAAATTGAAAATTCAAGTTTTGTGTTTGATGATTAACTCAAACTGTTTTTTATTTTTTATTTAAATCTTTTTTTGTTGAAATATCAATTATTACATTTTTCGTTGAAAATTCATCTTTTTATGTTAAATAATAAAGTCCTTGGTGTTTAAAATTCAATTGTTTTATAGAAAGTTTGTCACTTTTGCTCGAAAATTCAACAATTTAGTACAAAATTAAACTGTTTTGTAGGAAATGCTTTATTTTGGGATTGACAATTAATTCTTAAGGAAAATTTAACAAGTACTCCACTTTTGGTTAAAAATTAATCTTTTCTTGGTTTAAAAATGTTACTATTCAACGTTTTAGTTGAAAATTTATGTAATTTGTTCAAAAATCGTCAACTTTGGTAGAAAATTGATCTTTTAGATTAAAAATTCAACTATTTGTTTAAAAATTTATGTATTTTGTTAAAAATTAATCTTTTTATGAGTTTATTAATTTTTTGGTGAAAAGAGTATTTTGGTTCAAATTCGTCTTTGATGGTTAAATAAAACTTTTTTTAAATTTCAAATTTAAATATTTGTTTATTACAATATAAACTATTACATTTTTCGTTGAATATTTATCTTTTTAAGTTTAAAATTAAAGTTTTTGGTTAAAAAGTATTTTTATTTTAACTGGAAACTTCACTATTTTGTTAAAAATTCAATTTATTGGTTGTGAATTTTTATTTTATTTTTGAAAATTCATATTCTAGATTAAAAAATTTAACTGTTTCAGGGTGGTCGTTTTAATCGACGAAATAAATTCCCGGTTTTCTCGCGGTTCACAAACATTTTTCACGGCCAATGAAATAAAAAAAATGGAACACTAAAGCTAAAAAAATGTTCACTAACATTTTTTATAAAAATATATAAATCCACGTTATCATTTTCAATGCTCTAAATTAAAAAATCAATCAATGAACTTTAAAATTTTCAAAATTATATAATTTTAAGGAATTTTGAGCTAGAAACATTAAATATTGGAAAATTGAAAAAATTTTAACTGACCACTTCTTAAATCGGAAATACAATTTTTTTAAATAGTTTAAACATTGTTGGAAAGCTTCAAAATTTTATTTCAAAATTTTGAGAAATCTAGAAGCTGTTGTAAATTGGTTTTAAATTAAAAATTATTTTGGAAATTTTTTTCAGAACTTCTGAATATCTGTCAAAATTAATTGAATTTTTTTCTAAAATTTTCAGAAAATCCTGCAAATTTTAGAAAATTTCTTTACAATTTGGATGTATAAGTAACAATTGAACATTTATTATTTGTAGGCGAAATTTGAGTAATTTCAACATATGTAGAAGTTTCGAAAAGATTCAAACTTAATGTAAAATTTGAAATGATCGCCTAATATAAAACAAAATGTACATTTTTGCAGATTGTAAACAAAAAAATTGGATTATTTTCAAGAATTGTGTAAAGAGTTTTTCAAAGATTTAATCAAAATTTCCAAAAAAGTTTCTGCAAGATTTTAAGAAAACTTTCTAAAATTTGCATGATAATTTTTCATCTTTTTAAAACTCCTAAATATCTCTTAAAATTATTCAATTTTTTTCTACAAATTTTCATTTATAAATTATACATCAAAATTTATAATTTTCACTTACAAATTAAGCATTTTTCAAATATAACAATTAAAATTGTAACGTTAAAAGTTTAATGGCTCTTCGAAGTTTTAAGGATTCCAGCTTTTCTATGTCAAACAATTCGGTTAAAGATTCTTTGCTTTTAAATATTTGGTTTCAATTTACTTGTCTTAAAAATATAAATTCAAGTATTGCTAAATATTCAATAATTAATCTTTATTTAAAAATAAAAACTTGAAATTGAATGGGTTAGAATTTGAATATCTTAGACTGAAACAATATTTTTAATTTAATCAAATCCTTTAGTTAAGAATATATTATTATGAAGTTATTTTTAACTTGAAAATAGTTTATAAACTTTCAGTTACACGTTTACATTTGTTTAATGACTAAGACTTTTAATTTGAAGCCGTTTACGTTTTAACGTTAAAATTTGAAAATTCTTAAATTTTGAACCAGCTTAAAATCGTTTTGTTAAATCGTTTTTGTTCACTCTTTATTACTTAAAGTACAGATAAATTAAAGAAAAATTATTTATAAAATAAAAATATTTTTTATGTAAGATTTTCAACATCAAAGGCTTTTATTTTTTAATCGTTCAAGTCTTTAAAAAATTAATTAATCATTAAAAAATTCTTTCAATTAAAAATGTAAGCTTAGAACAAAAAATTTTAAATAGAAAAGGTTTAAAGTAAAAAAAATTTTAATCACGCATTGTAAGCTAAATAATAGCATAATTGAAAAACATAACAATTCCGGTGTCCCGGTCCAGGGGTCACCCTGTGTTTTATAGAAAGTTCGTCTTTTTTGCTTAAAAATTCAACAATTTGGTACAAAATTAAACTGTTTTGTAGAAAATGCATTTCTTTATTGAAAATTAATTCTCCTCAACTAAAATTTAACTACTACCCCGCTTTTGGCTCAAAATTAATAAAGTTCTTGGTTTAAAAATTCAACTATTTCGTTTAAAAATCCAGAAACGAAAAAAAAACAGAAACTAAAAATTAATCAAATGAAGTTGTTTAAAGTATTAGTTGATTTACGTAATTTGTTGAAAATCCGTATTTTTTTATAGAAAATAGATCTGCTTGCATAAAATCTCATCTCTTTGATTACAAATTTATGTATTTTCTTGAAAATTCTTCTAGTCAGCTAGAATATCAATTTCATTGGTTTAAAATTCAACTATTTGGTTAAAAATTAGTCTTTTTTATGGAAAATTTAACTATATGTCTGAACATTCAACTGTTTTTTTAAAAGTTCATGTTTCTAACTTGAAAATTCTTTTCCTGATTTTTGTCTTCCTTTATTGACTAAAAAATTTTTCTTGGTTAAAAATTCGTCTTTTTGATTTAAAAATAATGTATCTAGTGTCTTTTTTCTCCCGAAATAATAGGAAAATAGTGTCATCGCTTGAAAAAAAAGTATCAAATAGTGTCAAAAGTTTATAGCCTGCAATTAGTAATTAGCAAAAATAATTTGTCACTATCATTAAATACTTACATCCCACATAATTTTTACGCTAGTGCTGCTGAGGGCCTGAACTTCCCTCAAATGAAGAATCTCACTGTTGAGACGGTCTCTTGCTCTTATCAATTCTATCTGCGGAATTGCAGGTTGATTTGCACTAACTGTGTGGGCTACGTCGGACAAAGGACCAGGCAACGACAAACCTTGACTATTTTCTGCTCGCACTAAGAAAACATAGCTGGTATCTGGTTTCAAGTCCGTTACCTGAAAACAAATACAATTTTCTTTTAGTAATAATTTATACTATTGCATTTTACGTGTTTTTTTTAAAGATTCATCTCTTTCGTTAAAAAAAAAAAAACTATTTTTATGGAAATTAGTTGTGAAAATTTATGAAAACTTGACTTATCCGCTTTTGGTTAGAAAATTCGCTTATTTCAGTTTGAAAATGAACCATTGGGATGAAGATTCATGTATTTTATTGAAATTAAATTAATAGAATAAATTTATTATTAATTTATTCGTTTTACTACTCTTAAAAATGGATGTTTTTAGTGGAAAATCCAACTATGTGGTTGAAAATGAACTTTTTTTGGAAAATTATTCTTCTTGTTTACAAATTCATTAATTTTCGTTAGAAACATACTTTTTTGTTAAAAATTAATTTCTTAATAGAAAACTCGACTTTCTGGTACAAAATTAATCTTCTTGTTTGAAAATTCATTTTTTTTGGTTGAGAATTTAAGTATTTTGAACATACCTCCTTAATTTGGTGCAAAATTATTTTTTAAACTGAAAATAAATAAAAAACTAACTAAAACGTTTTTAAGGGGCTAAAATAATAGAATCTAATAAGAAAATAATAATAATCGATGAAAGTTAATTCTTTTTAACAAAAAAGTATTATATTATATATTATTATATATATTTTATTTATACTACTATATGTTTGGTATAGAATTCAATTTTTTTAAATTCTGTTTGATTGAAAATGTAACTATTTTTTTTAAACTTCGTGTTTATTTTAGTTGAAAATTAATTTTCTTGACTAAAAATTTAACTGTCTTTTTTTTGGCTGAAAATTAATCGTTTTTCGTTGAAAATTCAAATACTTAATTGAAAGTTTAACTACTTAAAAAAAATAATTAATTTTAAAGGTTGAAGATTGAACTATTTTGATGACACTTCGTTTTCTTTATCAGAATTTTTTTTCAAATTGAAAACGTACCTATTTTTTACTGATTAAAAATTGATCGTTTTTAGTTGAAAATTTTACTATTTGGTTGAAAATTTATGTATTTTGTTGTAAATCCTTCTTTTTTAATCTAAAATGAGTCTTCTTTATTAAAATTTCAATTCTTTTAAATAAAAATGCAATTATTTAATTTTCAATTGAGTTTTTCCTTAAGAAATTATTTACTTTGTTCAAAATGAACTTTTTTCTTGATAATTTAATTTTTTTCTAAAAAATTTGTATTTTTGACTTAAAAATGTAACTGTTTAACTGAGAATTCCTCTTTTTCAATTTTAAACTCAACTGTTTTGTAGAGGATACGCTGTTTTGACTTGAAAATTCAAATAATATTGTTAAAATTGTTCTTGTCTCTTAACTGAAAAAACGCCTTCCATTAAAAATTTAACTATGTGTTTATAATTGCAACTTCTCTTTTGAAAATTCATGCTCCTTCATTTAAGATCAATAGTTTTAGTAGATAATGCAAATATTTTGCTAGAAATTGAATTAATTGATTGAAAAAACAAATATTTCGGTAAAAGATGATCTTTCTTGGTCTAAAATTCAACTTCTTTGTTAAAAATTCTTTTTTTTTTGTGCTAAAAATTCTATTATTTTGGTGAAAAATTAAAGGTTTGGTTGAAAATTCAACTGTTTTCTAGTGAATTCGCTATTTTTGTTTGAAATTGGATATCTTCTGTTGGAAATCTGATCATTTTTGGTTAAAAATCCAACTGCTTTTTATTTTAAATAAAATAAAATTCTAATTTAAATATCAACTATTAAATATTTCGTTGAGAATTCACCTTTTTAGTCAAATTCGAATTTATTTTGTGAAAAAATCAAATTTTTTGCTAAAAGTATAATTCTTCTGTTGAACATATAACAGCTTCGTTGAGAATTTGTCGTTTTGGCTAGAAAATTCGATCTTTTGGATCGAAAATTAAATTGTCTTGTAAAAAATTCTCCCTTGTTGTTTGAACATTTTTTTGGTTGAAAATACAACCGTTTTTTGGTTGAAGTTTAATCTTTTTTTTTAGAATTCGACCAATTTTGTTGTAAATACAACTATTTTATTAAAAAGTCAACTTTTTTTTATGAAAAATTTAACTATTTTGTTGAAAGCTCATCTTTTTTGGTCGAAAATTCCACTGCTTTGTTGCAAAATTAATTTTTTAAACTAGAAATTCTATTATTTTGGTGGAAAATTTAACCATTTGGTTAAAAATTTAACTGTTTTCTAGATGATTCGCCTTTTTAGTTTGAAAATTCAACAATTTGGTTGAAATTTATTTTTCTCTACTCGAAAATTTTTCCTGGTTAAAGATTCAACTGTAGTGTTGAAAATTCGTCTTTTTGGTTTGAAATTTGAACTCTTTTAGTACAAATTTTATCTTTTTCGGTTAAAAGTCCAATTTTTTTTTGGAATAAAAACTGAAATATTTTCTTGTTGAAATACCAGCTATTAAATTTTTCGTTGTGAATTTATCTTTTTGGTTAAAATCGACTGTTCTTTATTCCAAATTATAATCGTTTGAAGTTTAATCTGACATTGATAATTGGTATTCTTTATTGAAAATTCAAAAATTATGTTAAAAAAATAATTATTTTGTCAACAAAATAAACTACTTTGTTTAAAAATTTAAACTCTTTTGCTGAAAATTTAAATATTTTGTTGAAATATCGTCTTTTTGATTAGAAAATACGTCCTTTTGGATTGCAAATTGAACTGCCTTCTAAAAAAATTCTTCTTTTTGTACAATTCCACTATTTGGTTGAAAATGTTGAAAATTCACTTATTTAGTTATAAGTGCAACTATTTCATTAAAAATTTATCTTTTTTGCGATTATTTAACTGCTTTGATGAAAATTCGCCCCTTTGGACAGAAAATATGTCCTCTTGGATTGAAAATTCATTTTTTTTGTTGATAGAAAAGTTCTTGGTTGAAAATTAATCTTTCTTGCTTGAAAATTCATCTTTTTTCGCTTGGAGATTCAACTAGATGATTAAAAACTCAACTATCACCTTGAAAATTAAATTACTTTAAATTCTTTTCATGCAAAAGAATTTATCCCGCAATTAACGTGAAAAATCACTCTCTTTCCCTCGCTTTGAAATATTTTTCAGCTGTGCTGTCTGATAAAATATTATATTCGTGTCTTTTGTGTTTTTTATTTAAGATATTTGTCAAATAAAATCAAAGAACAAATGTTAACTTAAAAGAGTGGTTTGATTTTCGTAATTTTGACGTCAACCTGGACGATTTAATTGTCCAAAATATCGTGACACGTTTTTTTTCAAACTGCCCCTTAAGCTGTAAAGTGAAATAAAAATGTTCGGAACATGAGCCCTGGAAACTTACCGTGTAGGTATCATCAGTAATTCCAGCTGCTGCGAGAACCCAGCCAGTGTTCAGGTTGCTACTAAAATACTCAATGTTGTATCCAATAATCTTGCTCTGGCCTTCTTGACCTGGACTCCAGGTTAAAGTGACGCTGCTGCTGGTGGTGTTGACTATTCTGGGTTTGCTCGGATTTTGCGGCAGAGCGGAAATATCCGGTGTGCTGTGAAGGGTCGTTGTCGAGCTGACTGTTAAGGCAGCGGACCAGGAAGTGTTTCCCGATTCCGAAGAGGCGATGCACGTGTATAGCCCGGAGTCACTTGTCTGCAGATCGTCGATGAAAAGGGTACCGTTATTGGCCATTGTTATCCGACTTCCTAGTTTCACCAGGACGCCGTCCTTGTGCCAGTGTACTTTTGGATTTGGCGTGCCAACGGCACGACACGGCATCGAAGCGATGGAATTCAGAGGCAGGGTCTGATTCGCTGGACCCAGCTCTATGATTGGGGGCGGAACTTCTTCAACAGATGTTACCTGGTTTTGAAAAAATGGACCATTAAACACATGCCGAGCAGGGTGACTGCAAAACTTGTGTTGTTTTTTTTTTTTTTAATTAAAATCCATGCATCTAAAATGATAGTCTATAAAGTCAATGATGTAATGATCGACGCTGTAGCTAGCGTTTTCAAACCTTAAATGGCACACCTCAAAATAATTACATTACTGGCACAAGGGGTGTTTGATACCCCACGTGTTTAAACGTGTATTGTGAAGCTTGTACTGCATATTTTTTAACGAAAATTTTATAAGATATAGTTTAACATGTCTTCTTGAAAGTCCAACTGGTTTTATGACCTTTTTTATATAAGATAGTTAAAATTCTTTTTTTGAAAAAACCCTGGAAAAAATGAGTTTTTTTACACTATATTTTTTCATATTTAAACCAATTTTTATTTATGAAAATGCATTAAAAAATTGTTGTACAAGTGAAAAAAATATAAAATTGATTAATAAAAATGTTCAATAATCTTATTACATTGGAACATTATTCATCGATGCAGGGACACGTGGTGCAGAGACCTGAGCGGTGCGTGGCTCTAGATTATAAGCTATAAATGTAAAAAATACTATAAAATATTGAAAAAAAAATTTTTTTCTTCATATTAAATAGTATAATTACATTAAGAATATGCAAAAACTAAACAATTTAAACGGCAAAAATTTGGCTTCATAGACACATTTTCACAAACTACTGGCACAAGGGGTGTTCGGCACCCCACGCTTTTGACAGGTCAACTTTGGACGGCCGCCGATCGAACACTAACGCTTGGCGACCTATGCTAACATACTTTCCTGCTACTTCGTGATCCCAATAAATGCCAGTTGGCGACACGTATTCAATTTTTTTGAATTTAGTATACTTAATTGGAGCGTAAACTTTTTTTGAGGTGTAATACACCCCAGATGCCATTTAAGAGTTAAATGCGCACGAATTTATGTTGAGGAAATACTCTCAAGAATATGCTCATAATTTAAGCTGAACAGAGCATGTAAGAGAATTTAAATAATTTATTGTTTAAACAAATATATATATCATAATTACTACCTACATTTTTACCCCAAAAAAAAACTAGAATCTAGAGTGAACATATACTTTTTTAAATTACAGAGGTAATGATTTAGTAGGGTTTTTTCAAAAACCTAAAGTTGAAGTTAATTTTATTATTATGGTTAAAAATTGCAACTATTTGGTTGAAAGTTAGTCTATTTTGGTTGAGAATTAAAAATCGTTTGTTGAAAAATCATTTTTTTTGGTTGAATCAAACTATTTTTGATGTAAAATTAAAATGCTTTTTGGTGGAAATAACAAATATCACGTTTTTAGTTGAAAATTCATCTGTTTTGGTTAGAAATTCAACTACTTAGTTGAAAGTGTAATTGTAAATTTGTTTAACTCAAAATTTACCTTATTAAGTTGGAGATTCAAATATTTAGTTTAAGATTCCGCTATTTTATTGAAAATTTGAATTTGTGGGAGAATATTTAGGCTTCTTGGTGACTAATTCCTTATTTTGGTTGAATATTTTTTGAAAAATTCAAATATTTTGTTGAAAATTCACGTACTTTGTTAAAAATTCGTTTAATTGGTAGAAAATTCATCTTATTGGTTGAAAATTGATGTTTTTGGATGAAAACTAGTTTTTCCTTGTCTAGAATTAATTTTTTAACTCAAAATGTATTTGTTCAATTATTTGTCGAAAATTATTTTCTTTTTATATCAGTTTCATCTTCTTGTTTGAAAATTATACTATTTCGTTTAAAATTTTCTTTGATTTTATTATAAATTTAGTTTTTTACTTCTTAGTTGAAAGTTCATTTTTTGGTTAAAAAATAATTTCTGTGGTTGAAAATTTACCGATTTTGTTCAAAATAGTTTTTTTTTGCTTGAAACTTTATTTTACTAACTGAAAATTTAAGTCATTTATTGCTGGTAGAAAATGTATCTTTTTAGTTGAAAATTCACTTTAACTATTCCATTTTTTATGAAAATATTTACCTTTTTTGATAGAAATTTAGTCTTTTTCGCTAAAAAATTTATGTTTTGTAGAAAATGTAACTATTCTATATTTTTGTTAGAAATTCATTTCTTTTGTTGAAAAAAATATATTTATTTAAAAATTAATTTCTTTGGGTGACAATTCATCTCTTTTCAGTTTAAAAATGATTTTTTTTTCGTAGAAAATTTGTCTTTTTGGTTTTAAAAATTTAACAATTGGGTCGAAAATTAATCTTTTTGTTTCAAAACTCTACTATTTGGTAGAAAATTTCGTTTCATTTTTGGTTTAAAATCATTTTTAAACTGGAAAATTAACTATTAGATTTTTGCTTACAAATGGACCTTTTTTAGTTAAAAATTCAATCGTTTGCTTGAAAATTCATGTATTTTGTTGAAATTTTTCTGATTTGGTAGAAAATTATTCTTCTTGGTTAAAAAATAAACTCTTTTTGTTAAAAATTCTTTTTTTTTATATTTTATTCTTTGGTTGAAAATTCACACATTTTGTGGAAAATTAATCTTTTTGGTTGGTGATTTATCATTTTAGTTGAAAATTCAATTTTATGGTTCAAAAATAAACTTTTTCTGTCGCAAATTCATCTTTTTAGTTTGAAAATTTAATAATTTGGTAGAAGAATTAAACTATTTGGTTGAAAAATCGACTATTTAAGTAGAAAATTCAACAATTTCGTTCAAAATTAAACTAATTTTGTCAAAATAAACATATTTTGTAGAAAACTGAAGTTTGTGTTGAAAAATCATAGGGGTTGAAAATTAAACATTTTTTTAGTTAATTCCTATTTCTGGATTCAAAATTCAACAATTTTGTTAGAAATACATGCACTTTGGTGATTTTCTTTTCTAGTAAAACTTTAATCTTTTGATAGAAAATTCATTTTTTTGGTTGAAAAATTAACTACTTAGTTGGAAATTCAACTACTTAGTGGAAATTTTAATTACTTTTGTAAGATTCACCTCTTTCGTTAAAAATTTAACTATTCTATTCTTATTAAAAGTTTTGTTAAAAATTTATTTCATTGGTCGAAAAAAATTGAGGTTTCCTTTTTTTAATAGAAAATTCATCCTCGAAGTTTGAAATTGAATTATTTGGTGTAAAATTCGTTTTTTTTTGCTCAACAATTATTTTTGCTATATTTTAACTATTCATAATTTTGATTGAAAATTGATCATTTTAAGATAAAAATGCATGTACTTTGTTGAAAATGAGTCTTTTTTGGTAGAAAATTAATCTTTTTTCAACTAACTTTTTGATTTGAATTGCATTAATATTATTAATCGTCCAGCTGTATGGTTTTTTTTATATGCAGAAGAATTTTTAAATTGTGATATTGTATCAACCCTGCATAAATAACTGTTTAATGCGAATAATATGTTTTCTACTACCATTTAAATTAAGCTCCCTTTCCAATTTAAATCAATACATTTTCACGTGAAATTTAAGTAATGATTAATAATAAAAGAAAATAGAAAATAGGATTTTTTAAATCCTAATTCAAAATAGTTATAAATGCTCAATAAATTCTTAAAGCACATAAAGGTCGAGCAACTTTTTTCTTTTAAAATCCCTGACTTCCCTGATTTGCACTGATAAATAAAATTCCGCATTTAATAAGTAGTAAATAAATACCTGAAGAAATACAGTGGCGGTACTGGCTCCAGCTTGACTGATGGCACTACAAACATAATGCCCCTCGTCTTTTCTGATGGTTCCCTTGATATTTAGACTTCCGTCATCAGTAACTGTGTAACGACTTTGATATGTATTTCCGGGGAACATCAACTCTTGAGATCCTTCGCGAGTCCAGAAAATCGAAGGCTGGGGCACTCCTCGTGCAGAGCAAGCGAAAGAAACATCGGATCCTGTGCTTACTGCCTCGTCCTTGGGGAAATTCGTGAACACTGGACGTGCTGCAATGAAAAATCAAAGAACTGTTTCAACGACTTCCATGCCCGTCAAAAGAACGTTTCCGTTCCCGAGGAAGTTGTTCATTATGTTATAATTTTTTTCTTCAATGTGCATCGAAAGTATTTATTTTTGCATTTTTTTTGTCAGGGTGGCGCCCAGATTCATTTTCAAAGTTTCCTCACTTTTTCCTGACAATTTTTCATTTTCGCTGACGATTAGTATTCGAAGACCAGTATTTTAATCTTGGCACATTTATAGCATATTTTATTTTATAAACGAAATAAAACAGTTTCAGATTAAATTTTTATCAAAATAATTAAATAAAAAAAAGTTGACTTTTTAACCAAATTATTGAATTTACAAGAAAGAATAAACTTCAACGAAAAATATTGGCATTTTTAACTAAATAATTGGAATTTTCAAGCGAAAAATTCAAATAATTTCGAAAAAAGTTGAAAAATAATAATATAATAATAATAATAATAAATCATAATTGAACTTTAAAGCAAAAGAAAAAAATTGTTAACAAGAAAGTTAAATTTTATAGACAAATGTTTAAAAAAAAAACAGTTGGATTTTCAACCAAAAAAAAAAATTTTTTTTTTTTAAATAGTTGAATTTTCAACAAAACAATTAAACCTTCAAGAAATATTTTAATTTTTAACTAAATACTTAAATTTTGTACCTACAAAAATGAGTTTTCAAGAAAAAAAAATATGCTTCAACTAAAAATAGTTGTATTTTCAAACGAAAGCAAAAGAGACGAATAGTGAACAAAATAGTTGAATTTTCAAGACAAAATTATTAACATTCAATCAAAATAGTTAATTTTTCAACCCAAAAAGCCGGATTTTCTAGAAAATAAATAATTCTCAACGAAAAATGTCATGGTTGATATTCTAAAAACAACAAAAACCCTAATTTTCAACAAAATAGTTTAATGTTAAATTAAATAGATGAAGCTTGAACCAAAAAAATCTATTTTCGATATAATAGATAAATTTTCAACTAGAAGAGATGAATTTTCAACAAAAATACACGAATTTTCAACCAAAAATGAAAACGTTACATTATCAATAAAAAAAGTAATTTTTAGTCAAGTAAAACACGAATTTTAAACAAAATCTTCAAATTTTGAACTAAAGAAATGAATTGTCAATTAGAAAAGAGCAATTTGGAACAAATTTGTTTCATCGTTCACACGAAGAGATCAATTTTGAACTTAAATAATAAATCTTTACCTGGAAAAGTGAAGTTTTCAGTTTAAAAAATTAATTTTCAACTAAGAAATAAACGAATTTCCAAAAAATAATCCAAGTTTCTACGAAAGAAATGAATTTTCATTTAAATACTATAAATTTTCAAACCAAGCAGTTGCATTTTGATAAAAAAATATGATTTTTTAATTAAAGAAGAAGAATTTTCAACAACAAAAAATTGAATTTTCATCCAAGACTGATTTCAGTTAAACAATTTGGTCGAAAATGAAACTATTTATTTCAAAACTTAACTGTTTGGTAGAAAATTTCGTTTCCTTTTGTTTTAAAATAATTTTTAAACTGGAAAATTAAGTATAAGATTTTTGGTTAAAAATTTACCTTTTTTAGTTAAAAATTCAACCGTTTGCTTGAACATTCATGTGTTTTGTTGAAATTTTTATGTTTTGGTTGAAAATTATCCTTCTTGGTTAAAAAATAAACTCTTTTTTTTTTTAAATTCTGTTTTTATATTTATTTCTTTGGTTGAACAATTAAGTACTTTGTTGAAAATTTTATTTTTTTGCTCATAATTAATTTTTTTATCGGAAAATATAACTATTCCATTTTTGGTTAAAAATTGATATTTTCTGCTTGCAAATTCACGCATTTTGTGGAAAATTAATCTTTTTTGGTTTATGATTTATCGTTTTAGTTAAAAATTCAATTATATGGTTGTAAATTAACTTATTTGTCGCAAATTCATCTTTTTGTTTGAAAATGAACCTTTTTGTTTAAAATGAATATTTTTCGTTGAAAAATCGACTATTTAGGTAGAAAATGTCTCTATTTCGTTCAAAATTAAACTAATTTTGTCAAAACATACATATTTTGTTGAAAACTGACTTTTTTGTGGAAAAATCATAGGAGTTGAAAATTCAACAGTTTTTTAAATTGATTTCTATTTTTGGATTCAAAATTCAACAATTTTGTTGGAAATGAATGCACTTTGGTGAAATTTTTCTGTAGTACAACTTTAATCTTTTGATAGAAAATTCATCTTTTGGTTGATAAATTAACTATTCTGTTTGAAATTCAACTACTTAGTAGACATTTTAATTATATTGTAAATAATTATTTTTTTTAAATTCACCTCTTTCATTTAAAAGTTAACAATTCTATTTTTGCTAAAAGTTTAATATTTTTATTAGTTTAGATTTCCAGTTTTTGTTGTTGAAAATTTAACTTTTTCAATTTAAACGTAATCTTTTTGGTTAAAAAATGCTCTTTTTCTAGAAAATTTAACTGTTCTTATTTTGTGTTAAGAATTCATTTCTTTGGTTGGAAAGATTTTTTATTAAGAATTTCTTTTTTTTCAGTAAGAAATTCATCTTGTGGGTTGAAAACTCCACTATTTGGTCAAAAATTCAATTTTTGGTTGAAAATTAATTAATTTTGCTGAAAAACTCATTGTTTTTGTTAAAAATTTACTTTTCTAACTGCAAATTGAAGTCTTCTAGTTTTAGCTTGTAAATTTATATTTGTTAGCTAAAAATTTATATATTTTATTAAATCTGTATCTTTTTTGGTAAAAAATTAATTTTTGAGGTTTGAAATTGAATGATTTATTTAAAAATTCGTTCTTTTTTTAAATTTATAATTTCTAGATGAAAATTCATGTACTTTGTTGAAAATGAGTCTTTTTTGGTAGAAAATTAATCTTTTTTCAACTAACTTTTTGATTTGAATTGAATTATTAATCGTCCAATTATACCAAAATTGTTGAATTTTTAAACAAAAAAATTTGGATTTTATTATTGGGTTCTATTAACTCAGTTCGCATTTGAATTGAAAAACTTCATTTTCCAAATTGCCTATTTTTCCCAGACCAATTTTTCATTTTCAAACAATAAAAAAAATTCCAAATTAAAATGTATTATCCTTGACAATTATTATTTAAAGTGCCTCTTATGATAATTCCCTAACTTTTGCAAGATTTTTTTTTTTAATTCCTAACATTTCCCTGATTTCCAGTGTTTTCCTGATCTATTCTCCTATTTTCCGCCCAGATACGAAGCCGGACGAAAACAGATGCTTTTCGCCCTTTCGCCATGCCGTCAATGGCAAACTTTTGATGCAATGTTATGGATAAATAGCACTGTCAGCACCATAGGCAGAAGCAATACACGCTCGTGCGAACCAATCGCCTTTTTTCCGCCCTTGATACAAAATGTACTATTTTTTTCTACTTACAATGCACAGTTAAAGTTGCACTCGCAGAAATAGCACCAACGCCATTTTCAACATCGCAGATGTATGTTCCTTGATCCTGAGACGTTACTTTCTCAATCCTCAAACTCTTGTCATCCAATATGTGCGCTCTACCAGTCGGCATTTTTCCATCGCTTCTTCTCCATAATATTTCTGGCAGTGGATCACCGCCTACACGGCAAGCAAACTCGGCAGTTTGATCAGTCAAAATAGTTTGATTCAGAGGTGTTGCCAAGAAATAAGGTTTTACTGTGGACAGACAAAGTCACCATTTTCAATTCCCGGTCAATTAATATTTGGAAGATGTTATTAACATCTAAAGATGATACATTCTGAGTCTTTAAATTTATTAACTAATAAAAAATTCGAAGTTAAAATGATTAGCTTAGACAAATAATGTTTTGAGAAACAAGAAAAAATCTGCCTATGTCCGGATTTGAACACCGGAACGCCACTATACATAAGTAGCACGTTCATCGTTAATTATTTTACCGAGGCCTCAGCAGATTTTTTCTTGTTCCCGATAGCTAATTTTCTCAAGGGCAATGCTACACGAATTCTTCCAGTGCGAAAAATGCACTATTTTTCATCAACGTGCGTTTAACGTCATTAATATTTGGAACATGATATTAACATTGAAAAATGGTAAATTCCGAGTTTTTTAATTTTTGTTTAATACCACTTTCAATGTTAAAAGGGTTACTTCAGATAAATAATGTTCAAATAAATATATGCCTCCGCCCGGATTAGAACCGAGAAGGCCACTATCCATGAGTGTATAGTGGCGATATCAATCAAATGTGTTTTAACTTTAGCTGATAAATAAATGACATTGAATTTTTCAAATGTAAAATAATAAATAATTATTCAAAAATTCTTACCGTGAACAGTCAGAGTAGCGATTTCCGACTCCCTTGCTCCTACCATATTTGTTGCAACACATTGGTATCTTCCCTGATCGGTCTGTCGAACTTCGGAAATCATGAGGTTTCCCCCATCCACCAGAGTTACTCTGAAATAAATAAATCTGTTATTATTTCGTCAATATTTCACAATTTCGGGATGCACAGACTTTCCCTTATTCCCCTGAATTTCCCCTTTTCTGCATTATTTGAAATACAATTGTTCAAAATTTAAAATACCAATTTCTGAAGAAAAACACTAAGCTAATCCCAAATTGTTAAATTATTCTGAATCTTGTTCAAATACGAATAATTTCTGTTTGATATTAACCATTTCCGATGCAACGCGCTAACATCAAATTTACAATAATTAATTAGATACTTTGAACCTTTTAATTTAGTCGCCCATGATTATTTAAAAAAACACAAATGTTTCTCAATTGAAAAAGATTTTCCATGAGTTTTATTATTTAAAGGGATTATTTATAAATTTAATTTTCAAATTTTTTTATTTTATGATTTAAAACAAGTTTAAATAATGAAAAAGTAATCAGGTTTTTAACAACTATGTTAGTTGTGTAGTTTCACTATATGAGAGTAAAACTTAATTTTTAATACAAAAAGGTTAATTTGTAACAAAACAGTTGAATTTTTAACCAAATATATAGAATATGTTTGAATTCTCAAAAAAACAAGTTAATCCAAACAGTTAAAATTTTAATGAGAAAAATATGAAACTTTTTCAAAACAGACGAATTTTCAAACCAAAACCGCGAATTTTCCAAAAAATTGTTAGATTTTCAACTAAAAAAGGTTTTACAGTCAAGAAAGAAAAAAACCGTAGGAAAATTATAATTTAATGGTGAAAATAATTTTTAATGTAAAATAAAATTATTTTTTTTTAGTTTATGTGTTTATATGCTTTGAGGATATAAAAATATAATTTTCATACGTATCACAAGAAAATGCAAAATGATTTTAAGGATTTCAGATATGTCGAAAAAGTCTACAGAATTTTTAAGAATTTTGTTTATCTTGCAGGATTTTACAAAACGTTAGGAAAAGTTTTAGTGAGTGTCAAAAATATGATGCCTGGAAAAAGTTGAAAATATTTTATTTTCCGTATTGGTTTTTGAATATTTCGAAAATCTTTTGTTATGTTTCAAAATCTTTTTAAATCTTCTTTTAAAATAAATTTTTTAAAATAAAGAATCAATTGAAATATTCCTAGTAATCTTAGGTAAATTTTTATCACTATGTTGTAAACTTCCAAAATCTCTAAAAAGCTTAACATTTTTATTTTTAATTCTTGAAAATTCTACATTTTGTTTTAAGTTATTTGAAAAATTTTCCAATTTGAAATTATTTTTGAATTTTTCAACAAAATTCTAAATATAATAATGATAATAATAATAATAATAATATCTTAAAATAAATTTCGGTAAATAAAAAATCATTTTATATTTTTTCAGAAATATTAAGAATATTATAAATTTTTGAATTTTTTCAAAAAATTAAACATCTCTTCAAGTTATTCCTTTCTTTCCTAAAGTTTTTGCAATTTCGCAAAATTTTCTCAAAACCTGTCAGAATCCTCGTAAAGCTTCAAAATTTTATTTCAAAATTTTGAAAAAAATTCAAAAGTTCAAAACCTGAAATTGTCTATCGTTTACAGACACCAAAAATGGTCGATTCTGCATATTGCATAAAGGCAATGAGCAAAATTCCCAACATCGGTGAGAAAAATTTACTCCATAGTTACCAAAACATTTTGCTTACTATGCAAACATCGAATTTACATGAGTTTTACGACCCTAGATAGCACTATTAGCAAAACTAACGACCAAACTATTTTGATAACTATGGATGGAATTGTGCTCACCGATGAATGAATTTTTCTCATCGATGTTGTGGATTTTACTCGTCAGAATTTTTTTGACCATCCTAGTTGAGATTTTTTCAAAAAAGTAAGAAACTATGCAAATATACGATTTCGAGTTGTTATGAGACTTCAGAAGACGGTTCTCTAGATTGTCGGCGCTAATTTTATTCTGGGGTATGGAATTACGGAAGTAGGAGGCTAGGCGTTTGCATAGAGGCCGTCTATAGCATGGAATCGATAGCTTCTCGATTGTGTCCTCTAATTTATAGTATCAATTAATTTCAGCGGCGAGCGCGCGAATCCCCCGAGTCTCGAGATGTGCCCCATGCCACAAGTGCAGCTCGATTTAATTTCTATTAGTGGCGTACCTATATATTATCCATTCTAGTTGGTGCCGATGTAGAAAGGGTAACAGAAAAAAGGAAATAAAAGTCGCTCTATGTAAGTGCAGACATTCAAGACTTAGCGAAGCAAGATGAAAATTTTATTTTAAATTATACAGAAGATTCAAATTTTAAAAACAAATTTGAATATAATTATACCAAGCGACCAAACTTGGTTTCGAGCAAAATGAGTCTAAAGTTCGAAACGTTTACGAAAAACGCAAGAAATTAAAAACAAATTTAAGGGAGTCTCCTATTTTAAAATATGAAATATAAATTTAATGTTATATAACCGTCAAACAAACAATGAATAATGAGTTTAAACTATTTTATATTAATATGAAAATATTTTAAATTAAACTCTTGATATTTTTGTTAAATTTGAGAATACAGCTAAATAATAATTTAATCATATTTTTTGATGTTATGGTTTTGACCTGATAAAATGTAATAAATAATTTGATGTTAATTGTTTTTTATCACTATTTTTTTAATATTGATTTTTTCCAAATTTAAAAAAAAATTCTCTCAAGCTCTGCTGGGATCCAAACCCAGGCCTTTCTGCTACCTACAAGTTGAATTCTGACGTTTTTCCTTATAGGTGTAAGATTTATGGTTCTTAACTTTTGTTCATAAAATTCAATATTGAAAAAAATTGATTTTAAACCAGTAGATAAAAAGCAATTTACATCAAATTATTTAATATCTTAATAAATTTCAAGAATTCTTTATTATTCACTATTTTGAAGAAACTTCCTGTTTTCTATTTTTTTCGTTTAGATGCGAACTAAATTAATAGACCCCAAAAACTAACTATTTGTTTGAAAATTAACTTTTTTTAAACTGGAAATTTATCAATTCCATTTTTGGTTGAAAATTGGTCTTTTTCCGTTAAAAATTCAACTATATGGTTGGAAATTGGTCCTTTTTAGTTGAAAATTCATGTATTTTATTATAATTTAAATTTTTGGCTGAAAAGATTTTCTTTTAGGTTGAATAATTAACTTTATGGTTTAAAATCTAACTATTCTGCTCTTTTGGTGGTGAGTTAATTTTCTGGGCTGAAAATGTAACTCTTCCAGTTTTAGTTGAAAATTTATATTTCTAATTGATCTTTTCTGATTAAAAATTCATCTATTTTGTTTAAAAAAATGATTTTTTTGGTACAAAATTAACCTTTTTGTTTGAATACAGCTGTTTTTTCTAATAAAAATATTTTTTGGCTGAAATATTGACCACCAAATGCTTCCTTGACAATTGATTGAACTGGTTAAAAATTCGTTTGTTTTAAAATTCAACTATTTATTTTTAAAATTCATCTTTCCTGATTGGAAATTATCTTTCTTGGTGAAAATTGTTCTTTTCTGATTTAAAAACCAATATTTTTTGTTTGAAATCTTATTTACATATTTTTTTGAAAACTGATCTTTTTTAGTTGAAAATGCCACAATTTGCTTGAAAATAAACGTATTATGTTGAAAAGTCGTGCTTTCGGATCAACAATTCTTTGTTTCCAAATTAGTGTCTATTTATACAATTTTTAAACCTCAGGGTTTGATTTGGGGTTTCTTCCACATGCGCTAGAGAGATGAAACTTTTATGGGTACTGTTTGGCTGTTTTACAAGAAATGTTTTCATTCTCAGCGAAAAAATGTCGACTTGTAAAAAAAAAACAATCTTTGCGTTTTTCGTAAACTTTATGAGTTCATTTTACTTTTTCTGTTAAAGGAGACCCGAGAAGAAAGAGAATAGAAATGGAAATATCTCAAAAGTGAAAAACATTTCAAAGAAAGAGAGAATGACTATTTAAATATGCATCAAATAATGAAAAGCTCCGTTTCTATTTCAGAACTGAAATATTACGATGAAAGGAAGGTAGAATCTTACTCTTTTGAAAGGTTTATATTAGAAAATTAAATTGCAAGATATACTACTGCTCTATTTTGACAGTTTGGGGCCTTTTTTATCCTTACAATTTTCCATGCAAATTTAAGAGACTCCGTTAGATATAGGAATTTTTTTCATAAGAACGAAATCTGACTTGTAAACGGCCATTTGCATTCAAGTTACAAGTTTATGAATAAACTACAAGTCAGTTAATTTTTTATCGAACCCCAGCAGCAGTAGAGAAAAAATAAATAAACAAGAGGTTCGAATTGTAAGAATATTCTTTGCAAATATCAAGGAAATTTATGCAAAAGGCAAGAAAAGAAAATATCGGTTTTTGATGCTCCAGTCCAGTCGATGCAGAACCTGCCAAGAGGCATTTCGCATTTCTCGGCAGGAGTGAATCCGAATATAATGAGTTCGTCTCTTCCTCGACGAGCGAACAAAGATAACGCGACAAGAATAACGGGCGCCATTCTCATGCAAATAAGCGGTAGATTACGAGCCCTTGTGTCTTCGGATTATTCTCATTGGACGCCACTACCTAAATCTCTGATTTTATTGGACACTAGGTCTTGGCCCAACATTCTGCAACGTATAACATCTGATTCGCATAAAATCCCCTAGAAACATTTTAAACAAGAGTAAATTTTTTTTAATATGACTTCACTCATTAGTCAGCTTTTCAATAGTTTCTGTATGGGCATCAATCAACAGAGAGGACAAACAACTTGCTGGCTCAACGGTACTGATCTGCCACGGATAGATGATCAATCTCTCTAGCAATTACCCCAAGTGAAGAGCTTCACAAAGTTATTGTACGTCGGTTCATAAACTGACTAACACGCCCATAGAAAGATCCATATTCGAACTCTAACAACATTCACTAAGCAAAGCTCTCCACGAGGGCCCATACGTATCCACAATCTTTTCTTTCAATTATCTTAGCATTCCTTTGCTAGCATAAAACTTTTTCTTTCTTTACACCCACACAACTTTTCATGTATTTTGTGCCCAAGGCACCTTATAAATTGTCGCGGCAGTCTCGTTTATACATTCCCACCATTCTTTTCTCTAATTTCCGCTCCTTTAACCTACTTCTCTATTATTTTCCTTCACTTCCGGTACTTTAACTTTTTCCCCTTCATTTCCGCTTCCCTTGCTACCCTTCTTCCTGTCCCTCGATTTTCCTACCTCCTCTCCCCTAATTTCTCACCACTTCCCATAATTCCCTACCCATTAAGTGCCCTTATTTCCATTCTATTAATTAACTCTTCTCGCTTCACCTCACTACACTTGTTATTGTCCTCTTATGTCCCATACTTCCCCTCCTTTGCTCTTATCCATATTCCTACTCTTATTTCCCCTCCTTTTCACTTCCCTCATTTACAATCACTCCTCCAGCTCCTCTGTTCCCCTCACCACATTCCCCATACCCTAATTTCCATTCACCTAACTTTTATCATTTAATTCCCCTCCCCTAATTTCCCCTCACTACCCTACTATACCTCCTATGATTAAAGTATGACGGAGCAACAGACACTAGACCAAAAGTATAAGGGTTTCTACCCGGAGATACGAAACGCTAAAAATGCCAGATTTATCGTTTCTCATTTGCCGAATTTCTTCCAGTTAATTGTTTATTTTCCCGGTCTGATAATTAAACTTTTTTTTAAAATTCCATTGTCCTAACTCAGGATTTTATTTCTTTTAGAAAAATCCTTGCTGCACATCAGTATCGTAATTATTACGCTTATTTTTTATCTTTCTGAATCGTTTAGTCATCCCCAAGTGACTTTGTACTTTTTGGTAAAAAATTTAGTGAGAATACGTGAATTAGGTAACAAAGAAAGTTTCCATCCTGCTTCAAAAATAAAATCCCTTATACTTCCCAGATCTATAAAAGACCCTTTTTTACGCTTTGGCCATATGTTGGAAACCTTGCCTTTCCATGTACGCGAAGCATTGGTAGGGAAAGAAGGGAAAGGAAGAGAAAGGAGAAGGAAGGGTAGGGGTTATATAGGGAGGGCAAGCAGTATAGGAAAAGTGAGTCGAGGGAAAATTATAAGAGGAGAAATAGAAGGAGAAGTAGAGGGATAAGGAGGGGAGGGGTGACTGTAGAGGAAATATGGTAAGCGTGAGTAAGGAAGTGATTATCAGTAGGAAGGAGGACGTAGCATAAGGGTAGTACTTGAGGTAATGGGAGAGGGATCAGGAGAATTGCGAGAGGGGAATTATGAGAAGTAAGGTGAGAGGAATAATGGGAAGGGGCGAGGGTAGAGAAAACGTTGTTGAGAACGTGAGAGGAAAGAATGAAGAGTAGTAGCGAGGGAAAGCAGTGTAAAAGAAGTGAGTAGAGGTGTAGTGTTGAAAAAAGGAAGTGGACGGAGAAGTAGGAAAAGTGCTGGGAGGGAAAGTAGGGATGGTTATAGGTTGGAAGTGAGAGAGGGAAAGTATGAGAAGTGATGTGGATGAAACAAGGTATAAGTGATTGTAGGAGAAGCGATTGTCAGTGGAGAGGGTACGTTGTCCAGGGTATTTTGGGAGGTGATGAGGTGAAGTAGGGGGATCAATAGTATGGGAAGTGAGAGAAGAAGTAGGGAAAGTAATGGGAGAAGAAGTGGGAGGGAGCAAGTAGGATAAATGATAAAGGTAACACAGGAAAGGGGTAATTGTAGGGGAAGTGAGTGTTAGTAGGGAGGGCAAAGTAGATGAGGTGGAAGTAGGGGAAGGAAGAGGAAATTAAGGGGATGGGTAGCTGGGGAAAGTAGTGGAGGAGAGGGAAACTAGGTTTCTGATAGTGATAATTTAAAGAAATTTTTGATGGATAATTTGTGAACTTGATTGTTTTAATGAAAGAAAAAATAGCTTAGTATATGTAAAGATTATTTGGTAGGTATGGCTATATAAACTACTACAGTGAGAGAAAGTTTGATAATGGCGCACCTTGGGCACGCACAAAGTCGAACAAGGAACCGAGACTCGAGAGTCTAAAGTACCTGTACCTGTACCAGTACCAGTACCAGCAGCAGCTGCTTGGTTCTCGGTTTAAACTTACCGTTTGGTGGCTTCCAAGTCTATAACGTGCCCGTTCCTCTTCCACTGCAAGGTAGGTTCCGGATGGCCCCGCGGCGGTCCGCACTCCAGCAAAGCAGTTTCGCCCGCCGCGACCCTCGTGTTCTGAGGTTCTGCACGAAACTCGTCCCTCAGTACTGAAACAATCGATACGCAAAACTGGTTAGACCAACCAACTACCAATTAACTTTGTGACCAAGTTTGCGATCAAACTTCCTGATCAAACTTCGCGACTTGTTAACCCGAGTTAATTACGTATACATACATATAATTATACAGTTATACACTTTATTCCTTGTCTTATTATTTCACAGGAATTAGTACTGTTCTTATACCAATTTAGTAATTTACAAATACAATGTTTCTGCTGTAAAGAAAAGTATTACAAAATTTCATCTAATAGCCAAGAAAATTAAATATACCAAGTATGATCAGGGGCAACCAGTACGAGGTGGGTACCAGTACGAGCTGAATCATGGGAAAAAGTCTCGGGGTTTTGAAGCAAAAGTTCGTTTGTATTTTTTTTCAGTAGCAATATTAAAAACGAGTACGCTGTAACTTTATCCTTTTTTTAAGGAATTAAATTCCTTGCACTATTCTTTCAAAGGTTCTTTAATACATATAATCTACTTAATTTTAACCGAAAATATATTTTACGTATTTTATGGAAAGTGTCATTCGGTGCAAACTGAAAAAATTGTTGACAGGTTAGGCTTGGACATCAAGAAATTTTACAGGATTCCCAAAGAATTTAAAGATATGAAATACATCAATGGATTTCGACGAATTAAAAAAAAATTCAAGATATTCCAGAGAATTTTAACCGATTTTTTCAGGTTTCAAGTGAAAAAATTCATGGGGTTTCAAATGGTTTCAATGGTTTTAAAGATTTTAACGAGACTTCACGGATTTTAAGGCTTTTAAAATGATTTTATGGGATTTCAACAAATTTCTACAGAGTATAAAATATTTCCACTGATTTTTAAAGATTTCAATAGTTTTCCAAAGATTTCCAGGGATTTTTACGGATTTCAACAATTTCAAGGGACCTGAAAGAATCAAACGTTTTTCAAAGGATTTTTAAAAATCCGAATGATTTTAAAAGGGTACAAACGATTTCAAGGGATTAAACAAAATCCAAGGGCTTTTAAATGAATTATACTTATAATCTATTTTTACGATTTCCAAGGATTTAAATGGTATTTAAGGTGTTTAAACGAATTTCTCCAGAACTTTAAGGATTAAAACTAAAGTGTATTTCATGGGATTTCTACTGATTTCAAGGAACAGGAAGGAAATAAAATAATGTTAAAGGATTTTTAATATTTTAAGTTATTTCAAAAGATTCTGAAGAATTTCAAGAGATTTACAAAATGTCAGACATATCAGAATTCTGTAGAATTTCTAAAGAGTTCAAGACATTTGAAAGAATTTTTCAAGATTTCAGGGATAGGAACTACAAGCATTTCAAAGATTTTAGGGGATTTGACCAATACAAGGATTTCAATAGGATTTGTAAAAAAAACTGTGTGGAACGAATTTAATTGATTGCATCTTAAAGGGTCTTTGAATTATTTGTATAGGTGTGTACCTATTTCATAGATTTTAAATAATTTAAAAAGGTTCAAAGATTTTAAAGGATTGCTGAGGATTTCTACGGATTTTAACAGATTTCAAAGATCTTAATAGACCCAACAGATTTGAAATATTTATTCCAATGCTTATTATAATAAAAACATAACATATCATCAAGAATATCAAACGAAGGACAGACTGCGTGATACTAGTTGAAAAGAATCATCTTCAAGTGTGCGAATTAAGTTTTCAAATTGAAAGACTAATGAATTGAACTGACCAACCACCACAAAGTATGTCTAAAAGTGGAATCTCGAAGAAAGATAAATATTCAGGCTTTCCCTTATCCCAATTTTATAGAATTGCAGTGAAATAAACCCCCATTCAGTGGCTTAAATTATCGCTCTAGTTATATTAGATTGCCAAAAGGGATTCCGAATAAGATCCGGATTCTTCGTCGTATGTCTCCACTTCCTCTTACAGGTCTGATAATGTACGGCCTAGAAGGAGGAATATATATATATATGTATATCTGCGAGAGTGTTAAGAGGGTCGATAGTTAGGTTTAGGATACCTTATCACACACACATACCTTGCAAACGGATAGTTGAGAGGTGAGTTAGGATTGGACGAAGGATTGGGGATATATCAGGTAGAGTGATTTCGACGTAAATCGATTGTAGCGCCATTTCTCAGAGTGATTTCATTGAGAAGGATGTTCAGGGTTGTTCATTCTCGCCCCCATTTTTTTTATTCAGTGCATGTACTAAAAATAATGTTTTCCTGTGATGTAGGGTACGAAGTGCCGATCACTGTGGGTACGAAGTACCGATACTGTGGGTACAAAGTACCAGCTACTCGGAGTACAAAAGAAACATGAAAACTCGGAATTTTGTACCCCAACTCTAAAAGATATTCCAACCACAACCAAGGTAAAGTAAATACCGTTTGGACTCTACCTGCAACAAAATTTATCCCTACGTTTTTATCGTGCGATGTCCTTGGGTCTCGCAGGTTCGATCCGTAGGTGTTCTCCAACTGCGACCGTTTTAGGAATAACGTTTATCGCCGTTTCTCTCAGTCGCTGTGGTGAATACCATTACCATTTATCACGAGGATTCGCACCGTTTAGGAAATGTTCTTGGAGCCGAGGAGGTAAGTCGAGGGTAGAAGCTGTAGGTAGAGATGGTAGAGGAAGCTGCTGGGAACTGGAAAGAGATGAGAAGGTCTAAGGGGAGAAACCTTCTCCGAAGAAGGTGAATCTTGAATTGCACTTCTTGGTCCTCCTCTTTTTCTTTGTCAATTGTCAACATTATCTGAAACACCTTTATAATCTGACCGTGATGCAACGAAGGGTTGAAATAGGATGCTAGAATTTTACGATACATATCGAGAGACTTTAAATCAATATCCCAGAGTCACAAAATAATGGAGATAAAGATAGAGAATGTGCGACGAGCGTGTTCTCTTCTGAAAGCACAATGGTCCCTTTCATTTGGAAATTGGATCTTGGATTCTCTTGCGCTTCGCGCAATGAGGCGTCTTTGTTGCATGAATTGAGGATTACACGATAAAGCCGAGAATGGTCAAGTAATGTTACACGATGAAGAAATCGTAATGCTTGTGTCATCACAGAAGTCTGAGCTGGGAAGATGTCAAGTTGCTGATTTTCAAATGGTTCCATCACTATACTTTCTACTTTCATCATCATTACAAAACAATTGTACAAAACGAGTCTGCCTCTGAGTAAAGAATTTTGATAAATACATCTTGGCTAATCGAGAAAATGGAAGGAAAAAGGTGTGAGCCAGAACGAGTGATAAAAACCGTAGGTTATTATAATGATAGCCGTCGTAAAAAAATTATCTTGCTTAATTAATTGTAAGCACCAGTGCTCTACTCTGCAGATTGAGATTTCGCGGAAGTATACATAAGATCGCCCGGCGACACGCGGAAACTCAACAATCGTTTGAGATTACTTTTCAACCTTTGATCTCAGTTTCCTCGAACGAGAGCATGCATCTTAAAGACGTCTGTTAATTAAGACGTTCCGACTTTAAGATGGTAATTATTATTTCTGTCGATTCCACTCAACAAATTAACTTGTGGTCTGTTTCTGCGACACGTTCCAAGGCCGATCTTAAATGTGTCGGTATTAAAAAAGTTGCTCTTTATGCAAAAATATGGCTAATATAAACTGTCTTCTTTTCAAACAGAGCAATGCATTGAAAGCAAGAATGTTGCTATTTTGTTTTTTTCTCACGATTCAAGACTTGCCGATTTGTGGCGAAACTTTTTCATGCGTGTGTCCTTTGGTTATTTTTTAATTATTAGAAGAAAGTAACTAGTTAGGTAGGCCATATTTTTGGATCCAGATTCCTACCTTATCCACTTCAATGCCGTTCGATAAGCTTAAATGGTTCATGTCCGTGCTAACTTTTTACACAAAACTCGTTTCAGGCAATAGGGGAGTTTACCAGTCGATAGGTAGCGCCAGCTACTTTAGTCAAAGTTCCGCAAACATTTAATTGTAATAAATGAAAAGTAACTTTGATTATATAAATTTTTTTAGATTCTTTATAAAACAAAATAAAAGCTTCAGTAATTCAATTTACAGTGTACTGTCTATTTTTTCATACGTAATTCTCAATTTCATAAATATAACATTATGACGAGCATTATTTTCTAAAGAAACAACATTTCAAAGTAGACGTTTTGAAAACTTTTCTATTTTTAACATCGAAAAACATGAAATCCCATATTTTCAGGTTAAAAATTCAACTTTTTTGTACCAAATTCGTCTTTTGGCTTAAAAAATCAACAATTTGGTTGACATTTTTTTGTTTCTTGGCTTTTTTTTATTTTTACTTACTTACTTTTATTTTTTTAAATAAATATGAATTTTTAAATTGAAAATTGAACTATTCTATTATTGGTTTGAAATATATATTTTTTAGTTTGAAACTCAGTATTTTATTGGAAATTCATCTTTCTTGGCAGATAATTATTCTTCTTTGCTAAAAATTCGTTTCCATAGTATATAATTGAACTATTTTGTAAAATTTTTATTTTTTGTTGAAAATTAATACATTAAAATGAAAATGTAGCTTTTTCGGTATAAAATTTATTTTCTCTGTTAAAGATTAATCTTTTTGGTTGAAAATTCATTTTTTTGGTTAATATTCAACAGTTATGGAAAATTAGGTTTTTTTTTTACTTTGAAAATATGTCTTTCTTAGTTGAAACATGAACTATTTTGTTGAATTTTTGTTTGTTTGTTAAAAATTAATTTTTTTTCTTTGAATATTTAATTATACTATTTTTAGTGAAAAGTTTATGTTTTTTAGTTGAAAATTCGTTCTTTTTTTAGTAAAAAGTTATTCATCTTGACTTAAAATGTAACTATTTCGTTAAAAGTTCCTTTTTTTAATTGAAAATTAATTTTTTCTGTTAGAAATCCAACTTTTTGAATGAAAATTCATGTTTTTGGTTAAAAGTTCAGCTAATTTTTGGAAAATTAATCTTTTTTATTGAAAATTTATCTTCCTTACTTAAGAATTCGACTATTTGCTTAAAAATGTACATGCTATTTTTAATATTTGTCTTTCTTGGTAAAAAATTATTATTCTTGGTTAAAAATTCATCTTTTTCGTTGAAAATTGAAATTTGTTTTTAAACTCGTTCTTTTTTTGCCGAAAATTGAACTATTTAATTTTTGGTTAAAAACTGATAATTATTAATTTATAATTCAAATATTCGGTGTAGACAATCATGTTACATTTGTGAAATTTAAAACTAGGCGAGATAAATTAACCAATGCTTAAAAATTTTTTTTTTTCATTCCAAACTGAATAACTCACACTTTGAACTCCTTGCATAAATTAAAAATGAACTTTTTAAAATTAAATTTGTATGAAAAAGTAATTTTTCATTTATCCCATTACGCAATATACTTGTATGATGTCATTGGGACCCTTTGAGAAGATTCTAGAAATTTAGCACGGACATGAACCACTTGCGCCGTCGAGTGGTTCAGAAGTCGGTAAAGTAGTTATCTTGGCCTATCACTCATACTCTAACGTGAATATTGAAAGCTACTTTTCTTCCTTCTTTTTGAACTTATCAGCGGCACCTATGGGGCTTTCGAGAGCGTGACGTTATTACCGGTCCACAATAGATTGTATTGCGCTGATATCCGACACATCTAGCATGTAGTTCAGCTATAAGTCATGACTCGGAGTTGCGCGAATAGGATATACGACCTTCTAGATTTCGCATTCACGACACGCGTAGTCGTGACTTACGAGCGACACGTGATCGTTTTGTATGTGTGTGCGCAATCTAGAATCTAGGAAGCCAGCAACTGTACGAAGAGGAAACCAGTTACCAGTTCTCCTCCAGTGGGTCACGGGCGATATCAGTCAATTGTTTCGAATCGATCGAGCATTGTTGTCCAATCCCTGCAGCTCCTTCCGTGACAGTTCTTTGTTGCAGGTTGCGTGAAAATGTGTGTCCGCACGTTTCATTCGACTACCTCATCCAAACTTTATGAGGCGGAAAGTGCAATGATTCGACACGCTCGTACTGTCCCGACAATGACCCTAGGATGTGACGTGCTAACGATTCCACTATCGAAAGGAGGTGATTTCGAAGTGTCCATTCAAAAAGTACTGAAGCAGCTGTTCATGGTCAGAATTGCTACACTGCCGTACTTTCGAAAAATGACTCTATCTCCAAGTCGAGCAGAGATGTTGAGGAAAACCTCTTTGCATCTTTACTGATCTGCATCTTCCAATATAAGATTAATTTTGGAAAAACTATCGTTCTTGTGTAATTTAGACCTGCTCTATTCATTGGTAAAGACAAAATTAATAATTATAATTGTTTATACTCAAAACTGTAGATAGGTTTGATCGAGAAATCTGACGAGCAAAACCCTATCTATCAGATAGGTTTTTTGTACCAGATCTTCAGCATTAGCAGCTAGTCTTGACCAGAATTGCTACACTGCCGTACTTTTGACGAAATATTCTGTTTACATTTCCAGCCGAGCAGAGGTATTGAAAAAAACGTCTTTGCATCTTTACTGATCTGCATCTTCTAATATACGATTGCTTTTGAAAAAAATATTCTTGAATAATTCAGACCTGCTCCATTCATCGGGGAAGAAAAAAAATTATTATAATTGTTTATTGGAAAAACACAAATCAGATCCTCGACGTTCAGTCAACCCCGTAAAACTGAAATTTGTGTAGAGAAGCCGCCTTCTGGTGGATAGAGCCTTTCTCCAACAGTATTTCTCTAGACTTCTCAAAAATCTATGTAGGTAGGTTCGACATTAAGGTCGAGTCTTTTTTTCAAAAGAATGACAGGATCGAAGTTCGGTTTTATAATTCCATGACTTTTCCAGGTTTTCTAAAGAACTTTTTTAAGATTCCATGACTTTTTCGGGTCTTCTAGTCCAAAATCCAAAAGTGTGCAGTGGAAAATTTACTTTTGAAAAAAAATGTCCAATTTTCTGAGCTAACATTTTCAAAATATTAAAAATAAATCAAAATTCCCATTTATTTATCGCAGACTAGACATTCTTTACACTATTTCTATATTTAATATTAAAAATTAATCATTTTTTTTACTTATTGAAAATTTAAGTTGTTTCTAGAAAATTCGTCATCTTGACTTGAAAATTCAACAATTTGGTAAACATTTTAATATTTTCATGACCAACAAATGATTTTTTCTTGAAAATTAATCTCTTTGATTAAAAGTTAACTACCTTGTTGACAATCCGTTTTTTTTGTGAATTTTTTTTTCGTAGAAAATTAATCTTGGTAGAAAATTCATCTATTTGGTGGAAAATTATTGTTTTATTGATTTTGTTTGAAATATCAACTATTACATTTTTTAAAAGAAATCATCTTTTTTGTTTGAAAATTAAACTACGTGGTTAAAAGTTGAAATAATTTGTAAAAAATTAATTTGTTACAATTCCTTAAAAGCTAACATAACATTATTCCAATTAGGTATTTTCACTTCAATCAACAGCTAACTTCACTTCGTAGATTGCCGAGGGGGAAACAAGGGACCAAATGCATGGGCTTCAGTTGATTTTTGCCCTATTTTGCCAATTTCTTCGTAAATGCTAATTTTTTCTATATAAGTGTTTGTAAAATAGTTTTTGTTTTTTAATTACTATTTAATTAAATAAAAAAGTATAATAATTATTATTAATTACCAAGACATTACAGAAATAAAGGTTTGTTCTGTGCATTTGATCCATTGTTTGCCCCTCAGCTTTTAACGAAGTGAAGTTAGTTGATGGTTCAAGTGAAAATAACTAATAGAAGATTTATCATATAAGTTGAAAGTTCATCTCTTTGGTTAAAAATATAGCACTTTTATTGAAAAGCCGTATTTTCTGGTTTAAAATGATCTTTTTTTTTTTACTTGTAAATTGGTCTTTTTTGTTGGTGGAAAATTAATTTTTTTGTTAGAAAATTCATCTATTTGGTTGAAGATTAAAATTCTTGTTAAAAATTCATATTTTCAGGAAAAAATTTGATTGTTTTGTCTAAACTTCGTCTTTTTGGTTGTAAAATTTAACAGTTTATTTGAAATTTTTGTTATTAATTTTAATTTAAAAATTGTATTTGGTTGAAAATTCATATTTGTTTGTTAAAAATGCAACTGCTTGATTCTCTCTCAATTGAAATCAGTTAATTAGTCTTTTTTGTTGGTTAGAAATGCGTCTTTTCTTTTCAAAATTCATCTTTCATGGTAGCAACATAGTTTTGTTGGTAGTTTTTTTTGTTTGGTTCTCTAAAAATTTGAATCAGAAAATTTTTTTGACTAGCATCAATTACTGACTAAATTCAACTAAATAAAACCTACATGTTTTTACTTGAAAGCTAGAAATGTACAATTGCAGAATTCCCGTATTGCTTATTTAAGAAACACGTTCGTTCCGTAATACCGCTTCGACATAGGTCTCTCATCAGTCTCTCTAGCAATCACCCCAGGCGAAGAGCTTTACAAAGTCATCATATGTCATAATAATTGTAATGAATCCTGAAGCCTTGTCAGGAAAAATGAAAAGTTTCTTGAATTAATATGACAAAGGGAGTTAAATCGTTTATTATGAATTACTTGAATGATGCTGTGAAAAATCGTTGAAACCTGTCAGGTAATTTCCGTGCTTCCGTGTAGTTAAACGTTTGTTTCACGCCTAAGTTTCCCACGGTGGGAATGATCCCTCTAACGGGTATATAGAATAGAATTATCGTCTCGTGGTCCTACAAAGACCGATGGGGAAAATTGGGGTGCTTGCTGAATTTATCAATAAGTTTGGGAAAGTGACAGATGCGTATTTTGGGCCCCTTCTTCAAGCGCAAGTCAGGAACGTCATGTTATTTTAATCACGATCTCCTATTCCATCAAACTGAAAGATCTTTATCTAGAAAAAATATTTATTCTCTGGTATCAATTTTGTCGAGTGTAGTAATTGAGTTTCGATATGCTATTCAATTTTTTTTAAATCCTGCTTATTGAACAGTTGTGTTTACAGGTGTCCATATATAATTTTTATTATTAAGGTTATTTCGCTGCCTAGTATATTTCCTTTATCAAAAAGCTTAGAATATTATCAGATTTCACGGTCGAAAATTCTCTCAGAAACTGAGGAAATAGGTTGATTTTTCAAGAAAATAGGGGAATAAATTTTTTGGAGTAAAATTAATGTAGGCGCTATATTCAATTCAATATGGAACGCTTTAAATTCCTTATATTTCAAGTCGAAGTATATTGCATTTGCAACACAATAATATGAATTTTCTACCAAACAAAAAATTTTTGAGTTAAAAAAAAACTTTTAACCAAAGAGATGAATCTTCAACCGAGCAGTTAAATTTTATAAATTAGTTGAATTTCCAACCATGTAGTTTAGTTTTCTGTCAAAAAGAAGAATTTTAAACAAAAAAAAAACAACAAATTTTCAAAAAAAAAGGGTTAAATTTAGAACCAAAGAAATGTCTTTTCAATCAAAAAGATCAATTTTTGACAAAAAAGAGTGATTTTCTACTAAATAAGGTGAATTTTGAAACTAAAATAACGAATTTTCAACTAAGAAGATTAATTTTCTACCAGACAGACATGATAATTGATTTGATAGCAAAAATAGTCGAATATTTAACCAAGTATGTAAATGAATTTTTAATTTAAAAGATGAACTCACAAAAAATTTAATAGTTGATATTTTATCCAGAAAAGATGCAGTTTCTATTAAAAGAGATGAATTTTAAAACAATAATGAAAAATTTTCTACCAAGAAGATTTATTTCCTACCAAACATATAAATTTTCGATAAAATGGATGAATTTTCAACCAAACATGGCAATGTTAAAATTTCAGTAAAGAAGTTAATTTCAACAACAAAAAACGAATTTTCAACAAAATATTCACTTTTTCAACCAAGGAGGTGATTTTTTAAGCAAAAAAGGGGGAAGTCCAAACCAAAAAGATTAGTTTCATACCAAAAAAGAAGTCCATTTAATTAGAACAGATTAAATTTCAACAAAAAATGCAATAGTTAAATTTTGAGTTACATTTCAGTTTTTTGTGGTCAAAAGTAGCCCTTTTTGCTTAAAAATGTTGAAAATTAAGTTCTTTAGCTGAAAATTTAAGTAGACCTTTTTTAGTTGAAAATTTATCTCTTTTAGTTCAAAATTTTACTATTTTGTTGAAAATTTGTCTTTTTTGGTAGAAAATTAATCTTGTTGGTTGAAATTTAATATATTTTTTTGCTGAATACATTGTTTTCGCATACTAATCTCACAGTAGAGGAATATGATAATTTGCGCACACTTTACAGAAACGGAAAGTCGGCGTTTCTATGCATGTGTTTCAAAAAGTATACTCTCGTTCATACAAAATTAAACTTACAAGAAAATTTCAAGAACAAATCAGTCACCTTCTTTTTCTTTTATTAAAGCTTCACAATTTTAGTTAAAAATTCATCTCTTCAGTTGAAAATGTAACCATTTCGAGGCGCCATAATGGTAAGGTGCCAAAGCACGCGACATTATTTGACGGTACCTAACCGAAAATATAAACAATAAAATGCTAACCGAGAAGTTAGCGCTAGAAAGTCTTACTCGCGGAGTTGCGCAAGATGAAGATAGAAGTTGGCAAAAAACGAAAAGGTGCTTTTTCTTATTTATATTTTTAGTTAAGTATCATCTATTTGATCGCGTGCGTTGGCATCCTATCGTTAGGACGCCTCGATTTCACAACAAAATCAACTATTTGGTCGAAAATTCAACATTTTTACTTGAAATGTGAGGAATTCGAAGCATTTCAATTTGAATTTAATATACACCAGAACCGCGTACTGGGACGAGTGACACTTGTGACTTTTGCCTCGGAAGGGAAGCAGTGGGCGAGTACTCAGTCGAGTATATTGCGCAATATTATGCATTTAAATTGGCAATGATTCAGGCGGCCCTGACTGTTTAGGCTTCGATTGCCCTAAATTAGTAACCACGCTATTTGCGAGCAGCTCCCGACTCTGTTACTAAACCGAGAGTTTGGTGTATTGTGAAACTCTCGAACGTTTCTGAGACTTTGTATAAGAGGGGGTATAAATGGAGGGGTCTAAATTTTAGATCAATCAGTAATTCCCGTGTTGCTTATTCCGTAACAACGGTTCGGCACAGGTCACAGACTCTGATCAACCTCCCTAATAATTACCCCAGGTAAAGAGCTTCAAAGTCATCATGTCATAGAAAACATGTAATGCAAGAAGGATCTTTGCGTTCATGCAAAGTTAAACTGGAAGGAAAAATTGAAGAAAACATCAGTCAGCAGTCAATGAAATCATTCTAATCGATCATGAATAAACCGCAGCTTGAAGATTTTCCTTCGTATAGACTTTAGCGAGGGCAGAAATAATTATTACATTCGACTTAGTCGGAAAGGGAATTTCGCGTGTGTGCACTTTTACGTGGGGATCCACCCTGGTTAATACCAGGAAGAATACCACAGGGAAAATACCGACATGTAGTTACGGACTCAATGTTTATATTAAGCTAGGGGAACACTCAAATGTATGGAATCACCCCTCTACTCTTACGTATCTATATTTGTATCTGTTGCACCTATTCCTGTGTGTGGTGTGTATCTACATTTGTATGGAGGGATTTCCTAATTCGCAACATTTGTTCGCTGTTATATCCTGGAATACGTAGAAGAACAGCAAATGAGATTCCAAGTGAAAATTGGGGTAAACTTGACTATGTTAAGAAAACGAGGGGACGAGGCTTTAGATGTTTGCTTCGTAAGTGAATTGCAATTCAACCGATCGAATTGACCACCGAAGAGTTACTCAAATGGCAATCTATTTATGTTTCATCACTTTCATATAATGTCTGGAAAAAGATTAATTTTCTAACAAAATAGATGACTTTTAAACAAAAGAGCTAAGTTTTCAAGATAAAAGGCGAATGTTTTAGAAAACAGTTGACTTTTAAACCCTAAAACATGATTTTCTTAACACAAAAGTTTAAGAAAAGCAGTACAATTTTCGACAAAAAAAAAAACTTTTCAACAAAATTGAAATTCTACCAAATTTGTTATATTTTTAATAAAAAACATTTTAATCCAACTACACCAAAACCGACTTTTAGTACATCGCGGTTTAATAGTCCCTAGAACTGCTGACCCACGAAATTTCTCAGCTTAAGGGGCGAGAGACAGTTGCGACTATCGTCTCGGAAGGATCACAGTGAACGAGTACTCAGTCCAATATATTGCGTAATATTATGCATTCATACTGTTTACGTTCAGATTCCACCGATTTAGTAACAAGGCTATTTGCAGGCAACTCCCGACACTGTTACTAAATCGGCGTTTTGATGTAAAAAATACGGCGGATTTTCTTGAAGAAGTTTCTTGAAAACCCTATAAAAAAGAGGAATTATTTAAAAAGGGGGAAAAAGGGACTGATTCGAAGTCAATTTTGACTGATTCAACTAATGCGGATTCAATGACTAAAAAAACAGTCAATTTGACTCACTGATGAATTCAATCATTTTTAATTATCCACTCTATTGTATTTTCATATTAACCCCGAAGATTAATTTGTTACCAAAAAAGACAAGTTTTCAAAAAAAGACAAGAATTTTCTACCAAAAAGTTTAATTTTTAACTAAAAAAGATTAATGTCCAACTAAACAAAAAAAAACAAGTTTCCAAAAAAATAGTTCAATTTTGAACCTAGATGATTAATTTTCAACTAAAATGAGGAATCAATAACGAAAACAAAAAATATTTTAACAAAACCGTTCGATTTTCAACCCAGTAGTTGAGTTAAAAAAATGCATTTTCCGCCAAGAAGATTAATTTTATTAAAAAAACGGAAAATTGTCAATAAAATACATATATTTTTACCCAAAATGTTGAATTTTCAAGAGAAAGGAATCATTAATCAACTGAAAAATCGAATTTTCGAAGAAAATATTTAATTTTTCAACTAAGCAGATGATATTTCCACACAAAGGATGAATCATTTACTAAAAGAATGAATTTTTAACGAGGAAGTTGAACTTGTAAACCAAGTAAAATAGAATAATTAACATTAAACCAAAAACATTATTTTTAAACAGCAAAAATAACCAATTTTCAACCAAATATTTACATTTTTAAACGGATGAATTTTCAACTGAAATCATTAATCTGCAACAAAAAAAAGGACTTTCTAAACAAAGTATTTGAATTTCCAACCAAATAGTAAAATTTTTAATACAAAATACGAATTCTCAACAAAAATGTTATAATTGATATTTCAACCAAAAATACTTAAATTTTAAATTAAAAGCAATTGAATTTAACAAAAAGGAAGAATTTTCAGCCAAAGTGATTTTTTGTCTATAATAAAGGCGATTTTTCAATCATAGAAATTAATTTTCAACTAAAATGATAAATGTATAACCATAAAGTTGAATTTTTAACAAAAAAATTAGAATTTTAACAGAGTAGTTGAATTTTCAATAAAAAAATATGAATTTTCAAAAACAATATTTATTTTAAAAAAAGATCTAATCCTTAATTTGTATGGTATTAATCAGTCATTTATGTTTAATTTTAATCATTTATAATGTGTAGGAATTGAATGAAGAATTTTAAATGATTAATAATTTTACTAGTTTATTATAGCTGACAATTTAGTGTCTTCTATTGACTTAAAATCAGTCATTTCAAGTGACTCTTTGAGTCAGTCGACAATGAAACGATTGTTTTATGCATGCTTGATTAATTTACTTAGTTAAATCTTTACTGATTTAAATTTAGAGTAGGATTTCTTAGGAAATGACATTATTCAACTTGAAAACTCACTCAAGTTCAATAATACACAAGAGTTAATTGATTCATCCTTGGTTAAAACGATCCCTTTTTAATTTTCCGCCTGATCAGCATAATCATCGGCATCGGTGACTTCAGCGTACATCTATAGGCAGGACAATCGATATGCACCTCCAGAACTTGCATTCTGATCCCCGGCGTGATTTACCTGACTCTTTCAAGTCCATTCGCCCCGCTGCATAGCTCTGAGGTTATTTTAAGTGTGCTCTCTCTCCCTCTCCCTCTCTCTCTCTCTGTAAACCGATACAATTACTTGAGATCAAAGTGATGCAACGAAGAATCTATAGTTTCGTAGAAAAAAGTTGTTTATCATTATTATTATTATTAAAAAATAAGGAAGCTAATTTTTATCTCATTAGGGTGGCGATTCGACGGACGATTTCAAATTCCCGATGATTTCCGGATTTTTCCTGGTCAAGCTTTTTAATTTTCCCTGTGAAGTAAAAGTAATATATTCATATTTGCCGCCAAACCAAAAAATCATTTAACACGACAAATAAAAAGATTGCAAAATAAATTAATATTGAAAAAAATACTCCAATTTTTCAATAAAATGTTCTAGTTTTTAACAAGAAATGGAATAGATAAACTTTTAGTTTAAAAAATTAATTTTCAAAGAAAAATGTGGATGTTTAACCAAATAGATGAATTTTTAAGTAAAACTCTGAAATATTCAATTGGAATAAGTTAAATTCTCAGTTTAAAAAATCACTTACCACAAACAAATAACTTAAAAAAAATAACTTAAAAAAATAGTTACATTTTCAAACAAACTGATGAGTTTTTAACTAAATTTGTAAATCTTTAAGTGGAATTGGTTAATTTTAAACCAGAAAGATAAATGCTCAACTAAAGTGATGAATCTTTAACTAGAATAATAGAATATTCAACTGAAATAATGGTTAGATTTTCAGTTAAATTTTTTTTCACCATAATAAGAAAGAAAATTTCAAAAAAATAGATAAGTCTTTGGCAAAAAAATCATTTTAAACCAAAGAAAAAATAAGTTTTTAATCAAATAGCTCATATTTCAACCAAAGAAATCAATTTTTAATTGAAATGTTGAATCTTCAACCAATACAATTTGTTTTTAACAAAAGAGTTAAGTTTCAACCAAGTAATTTTATTTTCAACCTAAAAGATAATTTTTAACTACAATGATAAGTATTTAGCTGGAATACTTACATTCTTAACCGAAAGGAGACATTTTTCAACAAGAAGATCAACTTTCAAAGAAAAAGATAATTTTCTACGAAAAAAATTGATTCTTTAACAAAATACCAAAAATAGAATAGTTAAATTTTCAACTGGAATGGTTAAATTTTTAGTTTAAAAAAATTTATTTTCAATAAAGTAGTAACATTTTTTACAACAGATGAATTTTCAATTAAAATGATGAATCTTCAAATAAAAAGATGAATTTTTCACAAACGAGTTTAAATTGGAATCAAGTAGTTAAATTTCTAAGAAAAAAAAAATCTGGATTCGCAACGAACAATGTAATAAATTTTTCTAATATAATTCAGAAATATTTCTTTTGAAATTACTACTTCTAATCTTAAAACCACTTGAAGTACTTTCTTTTAAAGTTTGGAAGAGGGAACTTTCAAATTGTGACGTATTCTGACTTGGAATAGGGATTTTTTAAATTGCTTTCTTGGGAATCCGAATGATAATCCTTTAAAAAAATTCCCTGTTCTAAGTGAAATTATATACATTTACAGAAACTCCCTGTCCTAAAATAAAAATGATATTTGTTTTCTAACATTCCCTGTTCTAAGTCAGGATAATTATTTTAACTTGAATTTTACTGCAATCATGAGTAAATTCTCGGATTTTAATTAAATTCTCGGTCATTTCCGTTTTTCCCCCGGACAATAAAATTCCAGGTCTCAGGTATTGAACCCCAGATCTCTAACATGGGGTCCGAGCGCCTAACCTCCTGAACCACGGAGGTTATTGAGCTAACTGAATTCTTTCACTACTGACTTTGTCGATTAGCGTTTTACCGTATACATTGCGCAGAAATTACATGCCAACAACTTTAAATTTAGTCTAATCTTTTTCTTGGTCGGCCAACGTACAGCTACCGTATAGCACAGTGGGTGCAAGTACACAGTCACATATTGCAATTTCAGGTTTATTTATTATATTTTTACTTCTGGCAATGGCTCCTACAGTGATGATTAAATAAAAAAAAAATGAAGAAGGAAACGCTGTTGATCACACGTCGTTTAAGCAACGCTGAAAATTCTCGTCCTATTGTTGAAATAATAATAATAATAAAAGGAAAAAGAATCAACCTGAAAATTCAGTATTGTTTTAAATATCGATCTCCCCTCGCGCGTACACCCGGTCCACGCAGAATTTGCGACTATGGAATGCAATCCATTTAATTTAAACGACTGTTCCTGGTTTACCGTAGTGTTCGCCATGTCGGCCACCCCGCCACCTGCAAACTGTTTAATCATAATTCACCGTTGGTAAATTAAGCCCATTTTCGACGATAGTTACACTGGGTATGGAGAATTTCGCTGGGCGCGGGAAACGCAAAAAAGAGAGATGATAGGATTAAGCACGGCGAAGGGTAATAGCTGCGAAGAGTAACTTATGGACAATTAAGATTAAATCCGACGATTTATAAAATTAGCCGCGAAAATGGGTCCAGTGGTATAGGCTTTGCAAAGGTTTGCGCTCTCTAATTCTATCTGAAATGGCTGGAAATATCCTCTATTAACAAGACTAACATTATAACTATTTGAGTTTACCATGAATTAAGGACATACCATTTTGTATAATTTAGTTTATCTAACAAACGAACAAAAACTAAAGTAAAAAGGGGAACTTTCTTGAAAACAGGGAGAAAAAAGAATTCTTTTTTTTTAAGGGAAGAAAAAGATATCGGGGAACGCTGTGAAGCCTGTGATGTTTTTCATACTAGAAAAGCCTGGCTTTTGTACACTACTTACCTATATAGTAATATATTCCTTTATTATTACAGGATCGCAATCTCTTTCTCTCATTTCCGAATCAGGCAACGTACCCAAATTATAAACGTTTATCCACGACAGCAGAGGTCTAAAACTAGCTGACGTTGGATTTACATAGGAACGGTAGTGTAAGTGAAGCTTATTTATGCATTGTTGTGCTTGCACGCGATCCATTTTTGACACGACAACAGTGGTATGTTGTTTCACGCGCAAACATTGTTGGTGAATTTAACTTGCACACCATTTCCCGACTGAATCGTTCACTGAGCAAAAAAAATAAAGTTACAGAAACAAAATAATTTGTTAAACAGGTTTTGTTCGTTTTAAAAAAAACTGACTGTGATTATCAAAAAATATTGATGTAACAAAATAATTTATTTGGCTCAAAACAAAATTTTTGTTAAGTACTCTTTGATACTAATACAAAAGAATTTGTTTGCTCGTACCAAACAAACCTTGGAAAAATACAAAAGGCCATCTCATTATGGAAGGGACCGCACGCACAATACTCAAGCCCTGCCTGGCTAAGTCTCCTCGAGGGTCTTTTATTATGCGTGCGGAAAGAATTATGGGATGCTATTAGGGAATGGCCCTTTCGACTTTCCCTAGGAGAAAATAATTTTTTAAACATTCAGGCGAAACTTTTTGCTCATGAAGACTGCATACACCCTTTTTAGAAGTCACAAATGTGTAATGACGATTTCTGAATAAATATACCAATTTCAAAACTCCATGCCATGCCGGGCATTCAATTTGAATTCCTTTTGCACACTAATTTGAAAGTCAGGTGTGCTCACGCGCGGGGTTTATTAGGCATTTGTAAATTTGACTTATTGCGGTGCTAGGCACGTTTCTATTATAGCTGTATTTAACCTGCGTGATATCGAGTACTGCAAGTGTCGTACTTAAGTACGAGTATTAAGCTGAACAGCGCAGCGTCGAGTTAGTAATGTCAGGTTCGCGATCTTGGAGGTGCTAATGTTATTTCAGTGAGCTTAAAGCGAAATCGGATATTACGTTGCCACTCTATAAGCGGAAATGTGGAGCAAACTGGGTCGCTTTAGTCGGCTGTGATTATATTCAAATTAATTAGAATATTTGAC